>NC_087200.1:92849070-92861570 GCF_015104395.2 Macrobrachium nipponense | reverse complement strand
TGCAGGCGAGCTAAGTTGTGCACTCGACAGCCTTGTTTGGCTCTGGTCCACTCCACCCTATACCTAACGTAAGTGGTGCATTGCCCCTCTCATATTATATATTCTCGTCGTCTTTATTATATTTCTCTTACCCCCAAAAAACATACGTAGTCAATTCCTCCTCTTCGTCGTCCGTCCGTCCGTTCGTCTCTCTCGTCCGTCATATGGAACCTCACGTCGTCGTTTCTTACAGAATATGAGACCACCTCCAAAATATCACCTGGACCAGTCCTTCGTCTACTCTCCAGTCGTTCTTTATCTATTCATTTTTTTTAGTTAAGTCGTCCATTAGAACTTATTATCCATGTCTTTCCCCAAAAAACGACCACAAGAGAGGCCGTGGGTATGATAAGGAAAGAGTACATTGCTGTTTTCCAATCATCTGGTAGCAGACACAGTACCAGAGTATCTGTTCCTGTTCATTAGTCGTGGTCTCACTTAATAAACTATGTTGTTGTTGTTGCTATTGTTGTTGTTGTTGTGGCTATTGTTGTTAGCTGTCTGTGTTTACTTTTTTAATCTCACAATCTCTCTTCTTCTTCCTACTTGCTGTATGAATGCGTGACTCTGAGAAGGAACAGAGGACACCTGCTTTTTAGGGCTTGTCTCTGAGTCGTCCCGCTTGTGGGCTTACTTCGACGACTGCTTTTCAAGTCGTTCGAAGCTTCGCTCGCATTCACCGTAGGTGTTGTTGTATCGGGAGGTGGGTGCTGCCCTGGGAAAGGACTTTCGAATTATCAGCTTTAACAGTTCATTGGCTTACTTGACTTACGACTGAAAACCACGGAATGCCCCAGAGGGGCGGAGAGGAATGCAGAAAGAGTAGAGTGCATTGTTGGAGATGGCACAGATAAGAAGCACCACAGGCCCAAGCTAAGGCCGGGTTGTCAAAAACGAGAGGATAACCCATCATTTCTAAGAGAGGCTGCTGTTGTGACAAGTATGTCTACGTCTGGAGATTGAGCCTACTCGTAAAAAAAAAATTAAGAGATGCAGAAGAAATACAGCCGAGGAGGAGGAGGAGGAGGAGGAGGAGTGCGGAAAGGAGAAAGAAATCGAACGCTTAGCAGATCCCTTCTCCATCCATCCATCCATCCATCCATCCATCCATCCCATCCCCGATAGAAGCGGCATAAATGGCGGGAAAGACTCGGGCCGGGCGTCGTCAGCAGCCTGTCAGAAGTGAGGCTCAGAATTCGCCGATAACGGTGATTGGCAGAGAGGAGCATTCAGGACGTTCCGGCCTATCTCAAAATACCTCTACCCTTTGGATCAGGTAATGAGCTGTCAACGCTGGCAAGAGAACCCATTTCTGGCGAGCACCCACCCACCCACCTGTAGAGAGCTGTACTTTCCTTTTTAGAGGAGTGTCGTGTCTCTTTCTCTCCACGGTGGTTGCCGTCGTTTCGTCCCACTGAAGACGACCGATCGACTCGAGTCGTTTTATATATTATTATTATTATTATGATTTTTTTCTTTACTCATATATTTATTTTGTGTATCGTTTCGTGTCAAAAGGATGTGGCCAAGTTGACACGCTGATCGTTGCCAAATGCAAGTGTCACATTCCTGCCTTCGCAAGTGTTTCTCTTGCTTAATGTTATATTTCTCTCTCTCTCTCTCTCTCTCTCTCTCTCTCTCTATCTGTCGCTTTTCCTCACTGTTGCTTGTGATGGAAAAAGATTTGTGGAACTTTCAGGACACTTGACTAAATGAACATTTCGTTGAATTAGTTGTTATCCAGTACTAAACGATATTATAGATTAAAATTACCTTATTGATTTTTAAAAACTTTTCATTTATTTGTAAAGTAATCACTCTGAAGAAATATTTATAAAAGTATATTTGCATAAGAATTTAATGACCTTTTATAGATTGATAGTTGCTAATCATTTCACTGTAAGGCTTTCAGGTGAGTTTTTGTCATTTCTTTGCTTATCAATCATTTATGTTCCTTTAATTCATTCATTTATTTTCTCTGTTCCTTCCGGGAAGGCATTTTAGTTCCCTGCGAGATGAGATACAGTTCAGAGATCATCCCAAGGTTGTATACACACAGCTGACAATGTTTAATTAATGCTTGTAAAATGAATTCTGAACTCTCTCGGGCTAGCTTTTGAGACAAAGCTTCAATAAATTTATATCCAGTAATTTATAGCAAGCTAGATCAAATTCTTCAATCGTAAACGCACTTCTAGTTAACAAACGACTTTTAACCACTTGTAGGACGTAAGTAATGAACCGAGTTAAGGCAGGAGCGAATATTATAGTGTAATATAAAGTGTAAATTCTTGGCCCCCGGCTAATATTTGTACCATGAAGAAACTTCCAAGAGATACTTCGGGTATTAAATGGAATTTCGGGATAAGTCACCCCAGAAGTTATTTACGAGTTCGAACCTCAGTCCTGACGAAGTTTTCCCTTATGAGCAAAGTGTTTCCGCGTCATTTTTGTTGATGGAAGAGGTCGCAGATATTTACCTTGACTCGTCAAAGGGATGTCTTGTAATCGAAATCAGTTTACATAACGCATTTGTACACAGGTCGGCTGTGCGTCCTTGACGAAATTAGAGTAGCTTACATTTTACGATTAATTTGATAATCATTGATAATTAAGCTCAGTAACCTACGGTTAATTATCTTCACTACAAATAGGGCATCGTGATCACAACTTAAGCGTTTTTATAAAGAACCCTAATAATAATAATAATAATAATAATAATAATAATAATAATAATAATAATAATAATAATAATAATAATACCAACTTAGAGCACCTGGCTCAGCTGATGTGGGTACCCATGTGACCTCATCTGGAACCATTCTTAATAAAGATTAATAAATCTTATAACTAAAGATGATAATGAAAATATAACTATCATATACGAATATATATTATATATATATATATATATATATATATATATATATATATATATTATATATATTGTATATTTATATATATATATATAATATATATATATATATATATATATATATATATTGTATGTATGTATGTATGTATGTATATAAAGTTGATACTATTATTATTTGATATATATATATATATATATATATATATATATATATATATTATATATATATATATATATATATATATATATATATATATATATATATATATATATATATATATATAGTATGTATAATTAAATAGTTTTCCTTTACCAGTGCACCTGCACAAACAGCTCGTCTGTACTGCATCAAATCCACTGCACCATTTACCTACATCTTCCACGCACTCTCATGAAGTGCCTTTCATTCCAGTACCTGTTTCACCCTGTATTCTAGATTGATTTAGGTCGCCTTGCCTTCCAAGCAAACAGTCCCAAGTCATACGTTTTTTTCACTCACATCATCTTACAGTCTTTTCACATGATCACACTGATCTGTGTTTCCACATATTTTAACGTAATTGATCACTTCTAAGATTCTCCACATCTCTCTCCATTTCCATTCACTTCACTTCCACAGAATTGGTACAGTGGTTCCTTCATACATTCCTTTCCTGGCTTTCATAGACAGTTTCAAGTCTCTTCTCTTTCCAGGCTTTTGTACCAACCCTCTCTTTACTGATCCTTTCATCGGCCATTATGTTTACCCCCTGATATCAATGCGAATCAACCACTTCCATTCTCCCACCATCAAACAAGACAACCATAGCTCCATTCCGGTTTCCTTTTACCTTAATATCCATACTCTTCCCCACATACGTATACTCTCAACTCTGGCCCCTTGCACATTCTCTCAAACTCCTTCACAAGTTGGTGAAGTATCTCTACTGTCCTTTATCAATACTGTATCATCTATGAATATCAACCTGTCCACTCTTTCATGATTCATTTTATTATCACACAACTTTACATCCACATCTACTGTCCTCTCTTTCACTTCTTGAATGACTACACCAGTAAAGATAATGGATAGCCATAGAAAGATAATACTACATGTTATATCACCAACCGTAACACTTATCCAGTCACAATTTCATCTCTGTACATTATATGAATGCGTATATATCCACATATATATGTATGTATATTACATATATATACACCTATATATGCATTTATAAAATGTATGTTAGTATATGTGGACAGGAGAGAGAGAGAGAGAGAGAGGAGAGAGAGAGAGAGAGAGAGAGAGAGTCTTGGTATAATTGTGAGTGTGAAACACATGTGGTTTATGTCTCCTTGGCTACTCTGTATGTTTTGGATGATGCGAGAGGTCAAATAAGGAAATTAGATTTAGGTGCAAAGTTCTGTACAAGAAAATGGGTTGTAGATGGAGTAGGATGTTGTGATGTTTTTAGAAGCTACATTAGTTAAGGTCAGGTGAAGAGAGACTGCAGGATGCACTGGAAGAAATGAATGTTGAGTGCAAATGTAACAAGGGTCAAGTTATGGTGGTAAATGGAAGCCTGGAACGAGGAGGAGGAGTGGAAGCATTTAATTCATGCAGATATTTGACAGTGAACATAATGGCTGATGGTAGGATGAGAAAAGAAGTGAGTCAGAGACTAGGTGAAGCAGAGAGAGTCGCAGTGTTTGTGCAAAAGAATGAAGAGAGACTTGGAGGTCAAGGTGGAAATGTATGAAGAGATTGGTGAGCCAGCTCTCCTCTCCTTTATGGAATTGAAATATGGATGTATAGTGTAAGCGAAGAGGAAAAGGCATAAACTATTTGAATTAATTGTTTCCTAATACGTATGTGTTGCGTGAGAAGAATTGAAAGTGGGAGAAATATGGAGATACATCTCAGAAGCAGCAGAAAGGATGGATCAGAACAACTTGGGATAGTTTGTTTTTGTGGAAATAAACAGATTTGATGAAAACGGCCCATCAGTGTTAGAAGGGAGGAGGAGGCAAGCGAGACCCAAAAGTACCGGATAGATGTTAGAGGTATTGGAAAGGAAGGGCTTCATATCCAGGAATTGTAAGAGTGGGTGCAGGATGTGGGTTAAATGGCACATTTAGTGGTGGGGATCGATGCACAGCTGCTGATGATCTTGCCCAAAGGGTTCATTCACCATTCAGTATGTGGCAGTGATGGGTGCGTTTATCTTAATTGCCACCCAGAACTAGAGGAAACGGCTTAATTTTGAAAAGAAATGGATAAGTAATACTATTGTTTAAAATCGTTGAGGTATTACTTTTTTTTTCATTGCCCTCTTCATTATTTCTGGCTGATGTTACTTTGGCCGCCATACTTCCTTATATAATATAATATATTTCTGTAAGTTTTTTTTCTAACTCAACTATCTTATTTTGCATTTTAATCTCAAACATAGTTGAGAATAATTGTATTGGAAGGTCTAAACCGTTAATGTTTTGTTATAAAGTAATTTGAACAGAATCGCTCAGTGCGTGCGATACTTCTAGCCCGCCCTCATCAAGAAGCTATTAGCTAAAATCTGTCCTTTGCTTTACATTTTGAGAGCACCTGTTCAATCTTTGTTAGCAGTTCCGAGGTACGATCAAGTACTGGTAACAGAACTCTTGTCTGAACCTAAAATCATCGCTACAAGCTATTCACAACCAGAGCTTCTTTGTCAGTTTTCAGTATATAACCTTTTTTCCCCTGATGCTTTTCCGTTGCGGCATTCTTTACCGTTCATATTTTTTTGTTTTGCTGGACTTGCAGACTTTTATATCAGGATTTTGAGCCACAGAAACTAGTAGCACTCTTGATAGGTATTTCTCTCTACCGCTGTTTTCTTCTTGTTTATATCCTGAGGTCTTGGCGTCCGGTCAATGGTTTCACCGTCACAGCTGATTCAGTCTTTTCATCTTTCATCTGTTTTACCGTGGGGGCAGGCACTTGGGTACTCTTCGTTTGTCTGTAAAGTGGCCAGTTAGTAATCGTGGCAGTTAGTGCGTCCTTTTCCGTTGCTTACTTCTTGATAAGTTCCTTTTTATGTGTCATAAGGAAGAGCTAGAAAGTTTTGTATGATTCATAAATACTAGACTTAATACATCGGATTTTGCTGCTGGTCAGTCCCGATGGGAAACAGTGCATAGAAGTTCTTCCATTCCAACCTGTCTTTGTTTATTATGCCTCTGAATACTAGTTTTCCTTTGTTTCTTGACTATTCTCGGAGTTCGGCGTTGAGATAAACAATTCAGTCACTTATTTCGAGGTCATACGGGCAATAAGGATATTCCATCTAACATACCATCTGCGACCAATGTTTGTAGTGGCTTGCAGGTTTGCCCAGGAATGAGTAGGTATAATGAATAAATATTTAAGTGGTGCATTCAATTCTGTTTTATTATGCATACGATTACAAGTCCCCCTAAGATACTAACAAGAGTTCTGGCTTCTGCGCTGGAATAAGAGATCACTTCAGTTCGGGTTTGTGGTAAATGCAAGACTGGTAATGGTGAACTCGTACTAAGAAGTTCAGGCATTATCAAATGCATAAATATGCAAACCCTGATTTTTATTATGTCGTATTTTAGATATCATTGGAAAATCGCCTCATAACTTGACTGGTAATATTGGCTACTGTAGAGTTAAATAAAAACCAACTCTTCCATTGACACCACAAAAAAAATCATTGGCGCAGTCAGATTCATTCAGCCAGGAAATTGGCAGATCATTTTCATCTACTTTCAGGTTTTGATGCATCGGTGCAACCTTCACCCTTCCGTGGTTATTTTCAAACAGAAACAAGCAAATTCATTCATCTTTGGCCTTAAACATCTTTATGTGATGTATATCTACTCTGTTAATTTAAATTATTTCTAAAATGTATACATCGCTTTCCTCTCAACTAAAGTCATGATCATACCAATGAAATGAATTGGTATGCTTTAATGAAAATTGCCATTCTTTTCGTCTCTGAACTACAAGAAGAAACTATTTTGTAGGATAGGAGATAAGAATTATCGTATATTGGAGCAGTCTCTTATTTGTGTCAGAACTTCGGCACAGGTAACACATCTTGTTTCAAATTTGAAGGCATTCAGTGGAAGCAGATCTTAAATATTAAGAATTTTAGGTTAAAATGAGCGTCTGAAGCAATAATGATTGAGATTAGGGCAAGCTACAATCAAAAGGTGCAGCTCTGCTCCCCCTCCCCCAGATCCAGTGACGCCTTATCCTGAAGTTGAATCTTCACAAACCAGAGGTGCCCACTAGAGGGCATGCCCCTCGGGCACTTCCAGCTATTTATATTTTCTCTCACTTCTGAGCAGCGTTACCAGACAATCGCATTGTTCTGGCTACATATTCGGTCGGGGGGCAGTACAGTGTAACGGGTTATGGGAAGTGTTTGCCCGTCGGCCATTGTCCCTAGTGTGGAAGGGGGGGGGCCCAAGGCATTTCCATCTTCACCGTCATCGCATCTACATGTAGATCTTCCGTCATTTCCCTTATGACATCATTTTCCACTCCAAACTGTCATCTGACTCCTTATATTTTTCTTCAAAGTTTTATTCCCAATTCGACGAAATCTTCTCGATAAAGTTTCATTGCTATACAAGTCCACTAGACTGATGCGTCTTACTTTCGTACGCACTTTCAGTCGATCGGATTTCCAAATGTTATTGGGGCCGCTTATTGTTTGTTTTTCCTCGCTTCAGTCATTCTCGTTACAAAGTAGAAATATACATGTCACTTTTAGAATTAAAGATCTCATAATTGGCAAAAAGACAAGGCATTATCAGTTGTAGTCGTCAGTGCATTACAGAGCTCCTGAAACCAACGTATAGTTAATGATGAATGCATGTCATGAAATGCAATGATCGGCTGAAATTTCGAAGAGGAACAGCTGCTTAAGACCAAGTGAGACTGTACCCGGAATATAGAATACTTTTCAATTCTGGTAAATAAGGAGTTTCTTGGACCAAAGCAAAGCAAGTGCAGCACTCTGTCCTGATTTGAACAAACAAAAAACCAGAGAACATATGCAACTGTTCACCGCCTTCTTGCTCTCGTTATCACTGAAGTCACACTGAAACATGGAGTGAGTTTCATCCCGAAGGAAGCCAGGATAACACGCTATGCCTCCACATCGAGATCTTGCAGTCACAGGAAATCTCCGCCGAAACTCGGAAAAAGTTTGCGGAAAAATCCACACACAAATTCTTGCGTGGCCGTTCTAACAAACAAGCCTAACTAAAAGCGTATAATTGGTGGGGATGATAAGGTTCCTTGGACGCAAATATGCAATGAAAACTTAGCAAAGAATGAAAGATCACCAGATGTGTAACTATTTTTTAGATCTAATTTTTTGGAAATACGGTATTGCTCTCTGCAAGTTGTGGCAGTAGTTGATTTTAAAAGGCGCTGTAAAATTACAGCATATGTCTTCGTTACTGTTAATTTGTATTATTTCAGCTCCGCAAAGGAATAATATTAGTGATTCCGAATATATATATATATATATATATATATATATATATATATATATATATATATATATATATATATATATATATATGTGTGTGTGTGTGTGTGTGTGTGTGTGTGTGTGTGTGTGTGTGTTTGAGGCCTAATGCATATTCATTTCCAGTTAATGTGAAAGGATTAAAGAATTAAGTTTGAGCTACAGAATTAAGAGGAAGATTGTAACCATATGTAACAAATGACCTCTGAACCCACATAGGCTGGGGCTACAAACAATTAAATTCATTTGGCCTTAACTTCAATATAGATAAGAGTATTTTCACGCCATCTACAACTATTTAAATAACTATTTAAATCTCTTGTACTTGATGTTGCAGTGGACCTCTACCTTGTTTATTAGCTCGATCCTTTCAAAGGAGAAGCCTTTAAGGAGGAAAGCCTCTTACCTGAAAAATTGTGAGTTTTTCTTATACTATTCTGCTATTAGTCTCCTAATAGTTACATTCTTCATACTCTCTATAACTGATGCTGACATATGCATAATTATGCACAAAACTGACGAAGTAATTCTTATGTAAATATATACATTTCCCAATTGCCACCATATCTTTCATGGCGTGACAAGGGCAAAATTAGTTATATTAAATCTGTCATCCTCCCCTGCCTCTCGCAACAACACTTTTAGTACACTGTTACCTTCGTGTTCTGTATAATTCGACAGTATAATAATGATATGGTTCGTTTAAAAAAGCCATTCTCATCATCACCATCATCTTATTAACATTCTCGATACTTCCTTATTAATTTAATGAAACCTTTCCCTTGGTATTAACCGCTTGAAATTGACCAAAGCCTCATACACTTTGCGGTATATTTTCATAATTTAACTTGGAAGTGACAAGTCACTTTACCATTCGTTAGAATCTCCTTCCTCAGGATAGTTTCAGATTTAGGAAAAAAAATGTGAAAACTATGCGGGACATGTTTGGTGATATGTCTGAGGTTGTCACGGCGCACATAATTCACTCCTGCCACTGTACAGGCTGGGAAAAGATATTCTAGAGTGAAATGGGTCATGAAACTTTGCTTCCAAGAAGAAGACACATTGGAGTATTTGCGATACGCGGACAGAAGAGTTCCACGTGCAGGTGAAGACTACAAAGGGCAGGTCAAAAGAGATTGCGCCGCTCTGAATGACTGATGGACAGGAAAGCATAGCCAGAAATTTTGGGTCGAGGAAGTGGCGTGTAAAATAGTAAATGTAACATACAATTTAGACCAAAAGCCAAGCACTGGAACCTTCCAGGTCATTTGGCGCTGAAAGGGAAATTGCGAGTGAAAAGGTTTGAAAGGTGCACCATGAATCAGTTGTTAGGAGAAGGTGAAAAGTATGGTAGAGGACAGAGAATATGAACGGTGGCAAAATAAAAGGATTGAAAGGGTTTGCAGCGAGTGGCCTAAGGAATGCTACAAAGATGCTTAGGTAATGCCTACAGTGCACTGCGTGAGGTTCTCTGACAGCACTCGTCCCATACGGGAAATTAGCGGTTGGTGGCATTAACTAGTTCCGGAGAGGATGACGAAATTATATATCTGCAGAAAGGCAAAAAGACAGGCAATGTACTACAGTGATATTCTGTGTAGGCTGTCATTACCATAGTAAGTTATTAACACCATTTTGAAAAGAGCAGTAAAATGTAGGATTTTCCTGAAGTAAATGGATACAAATTTGGATTCAGAACTAAAAGCTTCATTTACCGTTATTACCGTGTCCTTTTTCTGAAAATTTATCCGATCATTTTTTTCAGATGAAAGGAAATTATGTTGGATCTCGAGTAGAACACGGAGAAAAAAATAGAACTTGAATATAAAACGGTTTAATATCCGACATTCAGTTTCGGAGACTTTCATCTCTCCCTTATCAGACAATCTGTGAAAGGAGTATTTATGTAATATTTTAAAGCTACAGAATTCTGTAACATTTTAAACCTATAAAACGACATAATTTTCCTATAAAATAAAATTAAGGTGAATTCATCTTATGAGGTAATGTTTTTAAAGGAAATTCTACAGAATTGAAAGAAAAGTTAAAATTCAAAATGTATGCAGTCCAAAATTACATAATTTAAAATCAAAATGGATGTATGTGTATATATATATATATATGTGTGTGTGTGTGTGTGTGTGTGTGTGTCTGTGTGTGTCTGTGTGTTTGTGTGTGTGTCTTTGTGACGGGATGGGGGGAAGGGGAGAGAGAGAGAGATTACTTTTACAGGTGATAGATATGATACCTAGTAAACAAGTGAGACAGGCCCTTGAGACCTGTAAATCTTTTTTGTAATCAGTCCTTCAGACACTCCCAAAAAAAGGGGGTTACTTGAAAGGCATCCAACTCAGCCCAGGGAAAGTTATCCGTTCATTCACCAGGAAACGAGTTTTCGAGGATTTGGAATTTAATCCAACTTAACTAACCATGGTCTTTTTTCACGGGCGAATTGGCGATGCCAACGGTGGCTCAGATTGAAACGCCTGCAGATGAAGAGCCGAGATTACGATTTTGATACACGTGGAGGAAGAAGTTCGGATACTTCTGAATTTGGTAGATTGGTTAATAGTGTAATGGAGGTTGTCAGAATGATAAGAGAGGGCCGTGGGATTCCTAGATGACAGAATGGAGCGGAAATGCTTCTGATTTGTCGCATGCAAAATGGAAGGAGGGAATTTGACTCTCGTTGGATGGTAGAGTGAGAACCGGAAGATCTGATGGACCTGTCATGAACAGAAGGAAAAAGAATAATTGTTGTTAGTGACAAATACAGGAGCTCTGACAAGAAATTCTTGGACGATAATTCAGAGCCAGTAGTTAAAAGATGTAATAATTATACCTCTGCTGTTTCCAGCACAAATGTTTGAGATGAGGATGTTATCCCCACGCATTTTCCTGCGGATGTTGACAGTGAATTAATTTATTGATGAGATGAAGGCTGTTAATCGAAGCACTGGGGCACCTTCGGCCATTGGGTGCTCAAGACAGTGACAAGAGGATGTTGGAGTGTTTGGACAGCAAAATGGAGAACCTGAAAACATAGGAGATGAAGTTCAAGGATATGACTGTGGAACTGGGAATAAAGCCCACAGATACACTAAGAAATTATAGTCAGAGAGGGAGAGCAAGATTGAAGAAAGGAAACGGAAATGGAGGTCAAGGCTAAGATCTTGGTTGTGAAGAGGCGCTGCACCCCGTAGGGGGTTAGTGCCATCTATGCAACTCACTGGGGCACTGTAGGCATTAACTTAAGGATCTTGCAGGGTCCCTTCGGCCCCTTTCATTCCTTTTACTGTACCTCAAAATCTGCTTTTTCATCCATCTTACTGTCCAACCTCTTCTAACGGTTCTTACATAGTGCAACTTCCAGATTTTCTTTCTGCTACACATTTCAAACTTTTCTACTGTCATTTTCCATTTCAGCGCTGGATGACCTCTCAGGTCCCAGCGCTTGGCCTTTGGTCTGAATTTTATATTTCAATTCCAATTCCAAGAGAGATACCAAGTACTGTTCAGTAATGTCAACAGTGCACCACGCGAGTTGCACTGACGGCACTACCTCCCTACGGATGGCAGTCAGCTTTTCATGCTGGTCAACCATCCAAGTACATGAGATATTCAAATGTGCTGTAACCTCGCTCATCTGTCTTTGATGAGGTGAGCACGAACTCATGCAAATACACGCTAACCTAAACTGACAAATGGCATAAATATGTATAAGTGACCTGGGGTATTCCAGCGCAGAACCGTTAGCTCGGCTACGGTATTATATGATTTTGAAGGATTTGCCAGCCGCGTTCAGGAGCATTACGTAAAAGGAGAAAAAATGGCCGTATGTCGCTGCCTGGTTAGAATAAAAACAGGAGACCCGCTACCAGATACTTTTTGCTGCGGTGGTGGGTAGGGGGAGGGTTGGGAAGGAGGAGCAGGAGGAGGACGGTGGAAAATTATTCCAGTTTATATGGAACGGAGGTACAGTCCCCGAACACAAACAACGGCGAGTCTTAACGACTGTGGAGGAAATTTTAACAAATTCAAAGGCA
>NC_087200.1:92839070-92846570 GCF_015104395.2 Macrobrachium nipponense | reverse complement strand
GCGAAACAGATTTGTGAAGGGGTAAATGTCATTTTATCCTGTTTTCTTCCTATGTTCGTTTTCGTGAACAACTTTGCTTGCTGTTAGTTGTCGGCAAGTCGCAAACCTTAGGTTACGCTGTTGACTGAAATGGATCTGGTGTCGATTAAACGCTCCATGCTGTTAACGTAATTCATTGAGTGGTTAAAGCAGTGGTTCCCAACCTTTGGCACTTTGAGGAACCCCTGAGATAATTTTTCTCATCCCAAAGAACCTCAATATATATATATATATATATATATATATATATATATATATATATATATGTATGTATATATATATATATATATATATATATATATATATATATATATGTATATGTATATATATATATATATATGTACATATACATATATATATATATATATATATATATATATATATATATGTATATGTATATATATATATATATATATATATATATATATATATATACATATATATATATATATATATATATATATATATATATATATATATCCTATGTATATATATATATATATATATAATATATACATATATACATTATACATGTATATATATATATATAATATATACATATATATATTATACATGTGTATATATATATATATATATATATAAAAGCATTTGTAATAATTACCTTTAGTAAAACAGAAGAAAAAAAATCTCGCACGATATGTTACGATAAAATAAACTATAGGACTACGATTTTTCACGCCTTGTTTAACGAAGAAAAATATATAAATAAAACATGAAATCTCACGGAACCCTTTGCGACCGTTCACGGAACCCCGGTTGAGTATGGCTGGGTTAGAGTGAGATTTTTTAGCCAGCAAATGTGAATACTTGCATAATTCGGTCCTCGTAAGTCCAATTTGGAGGCAGTTGCCATCGTGAATGAGAGAACACTGACTTAAATGCGATGGAAGGAAAGAAAATTCATTGCTGTAGAGGAAATATTGAGCAAAGGGGTCCTTTTTGTGATCGTTTAAGGTTTTTGTTTACAAGACGTCAGTTATTAAGTATCAGAATGATAGTGAAGCGGGAAGTCGGGCAATGGCGCAGACTAGGGATTTCTTGGCATTTCAAGAGTGTATTGCTAGTTCTAGCGAGTTTCTGCGCTGATACCGTTTCCAACTTCGGAAAAGGGGAGAGTAGAAATAGAATTAATATCCTTGTCGTGTAAACAACAGAAAAAATATCCGGCGCCATTGAAATTCGCTTGACATTAATATATCTGTTGCAAATATTTTTTTATTCCTAAGTATAACCCTGCAGGAATTCCATACTGAAATGAAGGTTCTATATCCTATTACAGTATAATAGTTCAAAATTTATGAACAAGGGTAAAGGCCTTGTTAAAAAGTTTCGGCCAAATTTGAATTGTTATGTAACCAGACCTCAGAATGGGATTCTTGGCTTCGTTCCCTGGATCCATCGAATGAATTATTGAATCACTGTGATCCACAGTTGGTGCATCGGAAATTTGAAGTCAAAATCACAAATTGTATTAACCCTGTATGGGGCTAGTGCCACCATTGCACCTCATGAGGTTTACTGTAAGCATTACTCAAGCTTCTCTGCAGCATTCGTTCGGCCGCTATCTGCATTCCTTTCTACTGTACCTCCGTATTTATTCTCTTTCTTCCATCTTACTGTCCATCCTCTCCTAACAATTGATACATAGTGCAACCTTTCAAACCTTTTAACTGTCAACTTCCGTTACAGCGCTGAATGGCCCCATGGGTCTCAGCGCTTGGTCTTTGCCCTAACTTCTGAATCGTGCTATTCTACAAAATACTTTGAGATTAAACTGCTGTAAACTGAACTTTAATCTTTGTGGATGGACGGACGGACCGAAAGAGAGAGAGAGAGAGAGAGAGAGAGAGAGAGAGAGAGAGGCTAACAAAATCAAATATATGATGCCTTTTAGGCTGGACCCCAAAACCGCCAATAATACGGCATTTGGAAGTTTCGACGATAATGGAGTCCGGAGTAGAAATGATGTTGCAAAGTTCTTCTGTCTTTCTGGTAAACTATGGAAATAGGGAGGCATAATGTCTGGCGGCTGTTTCCTTTGAAAGTTTTCCGTCGTTAGTGTTGTATGTTTTGGGTGTGGTGGTCATTCGTGTCAGTTGTGGATATACGGAACTTCAGCCGAAGGTTTGAAAACGAATTCTTTTCTCAAGTCTTGTTTTTAAAAGTTTATTTTCCACCGAATTCCTGATCAGGTAACGAACTTTGTCCCAGAAGACAATTCAATCTCATTACGCTATCTTGTGTGTTCTCAGAGTCTGTGGCCAATAAAATTTCTCAGTAATCTCTTAATCACAGAGAAACTGAGGCATTTACCCAAATGAGGGGAAAACAAGAGACTGGTTGGTAGAAAAAACAATGGGACTTGACGCAGCTGTAAACAAGAGATTTGCAGCTTTAAAGGAGTGAAAATGATAAGACAGAAAATTCATGTGCATTGCAGTAGTCATGATTTTGTTGAACCTTTTGAACAATAAGATGAAAACTGAGCGACGCGCAGAACAAAGTTTGTCAGGGACTTCCAAGAAATAATACACCGAAAACCAGTTTTGCATCCTTTTATCGTGGTGTTGCGAGCTCGCAACACCACGATAAAAGGAGAAGGACTCGCCACTGGAAAGTTCAGTTCCCTCAGCAGTTATCGCTTGATAATGTCCTGCGATCAGGAGGAAACGTCGCGTTAGAGAGAGAGAGAGAGAGAGAGAGAGAGAGAGAGAGAGAGAGAATTGTATAAGCAATAATAAATCAAATGACTCAACCGAATTTTACCATGCCCTTTGGTGCGTTGCTCGCCAGTCTAAGCAACAACGAGAAAGCCGTCATCAGAAAGATAGAGAAGACTCTTTATAAGATTAATAGTGCTGAAGCAGCAGTCATTTTTAACAAAACATGTCTACGAGAGGGTCTCCTTCCGAAATATTATTATTATTATTATTATTATAGCCATTTTCTCAGTAGAGATAGTTCCTCGCTGGAATCAGAGGAATTTATTTCTGGTGATAGAAATTCATGTCTCGATATAGTGTGGTTCGGATCCCACAATAAACTGTAGTTCCCGTTGCTAGGTAACCAATTAGTTCCTAGCCACCTAGGAGAGCTGTTAATCAGCTCAGTAGTCTGGTAAAACTAAGATATACTTAACTTTTTTAACTCACTAGAGATGGCTCCAGAGAAAAAACAAGAAAACGGTCACTGTTACATTCCTACTTTACCTGCTGAATCAGTTATGAACCAGACGTCAATAAAAGACATTAGCCGTTCCACATACCTACCCAGGAGACTCACCAGCAGTACATCAAACTCTGCCACTCCCACTGCGCCATCCATCTACATCTTTCTCTCTCCCACCCCTCAAGGCTTACTATTTTCATATTAATGTAATAGCATTTATGAAAGACCAAAAAAGGTCGGCGTAGTGAGCAAACCTCCAAGGATTAGAATGTCTATGTGTGAAAAGAGACTCAGATTGAATGAGAAGTACTCTCAAATATTTATATTGAATCGGGAAAGTTTATTCTTTGAGTAGAAAAAAAAAGTTGTTGAAATCATGTTGGGCAACCCGACTCCGGTAGTCGTTCCAATGACCCTCCACTTTGTTTAAAGTAAAGTTCTCACGTGAACGGATGGTGTCATTCATAGCCATTGCAAAAGCAATTAGTACCGGTTAAACTTTACAAATCGCGTAATATTGCGACACTCCAGTACCATGGTATGCTGTGGCGGTATTTGCAATTGCCAAATAAAACATTCCTTCTCCCACGCAGCCCCTTTTATTTGCTGGCTGATTTTATGGGACTCAAATTTACTGTAAATGCGGTACCATTAACCCAACTATATGGCTTTCGCGTTTACAAATGACTGATGTTCTATGGTTTGCACATTCTCAGTGAAATATATCTTAGTTATGGTGAGAACGTGTCGCATTTCCATCCTTATCTAAGATATGTTTAGGATCTGATTGACCTGGCAATATTCAAGGAAACAATTGACATGTTACCGTTGAGTCTTCTTTTACCGGTTAAATCGGTTTTTTTATTTTATTTATTTATTTATAGGTATAAGGAAATGAGAAGTTGAGCAAAATGGGACTTTTGTATCAGGCGCCGATAGCTGGAGGGAAAAGACCATCCTAACAATAAATTAAGAGAAATAAAAGAAACTGTAGAGTCGTGGCCATCATCCTATAAGAAATGCCGCAAGAATTCAGTAATATTGACACGGCTAAGAATTGATCACACTAAACTGACACATGGTTACCTAATGAGTAACCCCCAAGCCCCTATACCTATGTGCGAAATATGTAATGTGCAAATAACAGTTAAACAAGTATTTAAAATCTGTCCACAATATAGAATCCAAAGAGACATATTATTTAGAAGATATTCTTTTAAAGAAATATTGTCAGAAAGCGACAAATTTTCACTTTTTGATATTCTAAAATTCCTTAAATTTGATCATTTATACGATAAAATATAATATTCATATAGTAATTTATAATATATTCCAGATAGTAAATATTTATTTTTTTTAGATAATACTTATAGAGATTTTAAATGCATGTCTAATCCTTCGGGCCAGCCCTAGGAAAGTTGATATTAACTCAGTGGTCTGGTTAAACTAAAGAGAAAAAAAAAGATGTAGAAGAGGCGTTCACTGTTGTTTTCCGAATCTGGTCATTTTAGTATTTTAATTGAGTATGAAGTGGCTTCCGGTAAAAGCAGATGATATACAAATCATGAGATTGAAATTTCTGTTGATGATTTAGATTCACTGAAGCTTTGGCATCCATTCAGATTCCACATAGGATTTTCCTCTTGCATCATCCCACTTGGATTAGAGCCATGATGAAATCGATGGCATTTCTTAAAAATATTTTTTCAAACCTTTGAAGTTAAAGACATTTGGTAGTTTTCGACTTTTGTTATATTTGAGACACTAGATTTTTTTTTTTATAAACTTCCCTCTTGTTTTTTAGCGTTTTTGCTGAAAACATCCTGATTTTGGAATTGGTGCATATTTATTTGACAGCCAGTCGACTTGGCAGTCTGATAATGGTGTTTCGAATAATTTTATCAGTTGTTTTTCTCATTATTACTCGGAATTGTTTGACAATTGTTGAGACAGAGGACCTGAAAATGCGCTAGAAATTATTTAAATGACATTAATATCAACTGTCTGGTTGAACATACGTTACCAGTAACGAGATTTATTTACCTGTGAAGGTTGGGCTACTTGAGAAGATCTATTCACCGATGAGATTTGAAGCCCAGTTGAATAGAGATTTTTTCCTTGGAAGGTTACTTATGATGAGAGGAGAGATTGTTTTGGTGTTTGGCTTTAAAGTACTCGTATGTCAAATTACACATTTCTGACCAACCTTGCAGACGGGGGTTCTTTGGTAAATGCATTCAGGGTTGTTTTTTTTTTTTTTTTTTACTGCGTTCTTTGCGATGTAGTTGAGGGTGGTACGGCCTCTCTTTTCCATAAGTATAGCAGTGCCTTATGATTATGCGTTCTTCTCCAAAATTTTCTTCCTCTTGTCCTATGAGTTTGTATGTAGGCGATTTTACTCCTCATGCGATGTACTTTTTAAAATCTCAGGCCTTGCACCATCTAAAGCAAAAAGATTGTTGGATGCTGTTTGATTCTCGGCATTCCACTGAGCGGTTAGAGATGTGCATTTCTGGTGATAGAAGTTCACTCTCGATGTGGTTCGGAAGTCACGTAAAACCGTTGGTTCCGTTGCTGAATAACCACTGGTTCCATGCGGCGTAAAAGCACCATACAAACAAGCAAACAAACAAGCTGTTGATTTAAACGAGAATATTATCTTTGAATGATCTCATTCCCTCTCTATTTGAAGTCCGTTCTACCTTTTGAATGAAATTTAGAAAACTGCAGAAATAGCTGCTCAGATCTCGTAGTATTTTGGTCGTGAAAGAAAATAGCGTTTCTCGGAAAAGATGGCAGCATTGTTAACTGAGGTGTCTGGAGTGTGACCTTGAATTGCACATGTAGTACTTCAAGTACACATGTACTTCATTACCTCATTGCCGGAGGTAATGTGTGGAAAGGCTCCCAAAAAGTTCTTTTTGATAAATTTAAATAAGATAACCCCAGTCTGATCGGCAGTCCAGCTCTTGCTTTTTTCATTTGGATTCTCCTCAGCTCTTTGGTCAGGTCACTAGTCTTGGTTGAGCACATCAGGTATGGCAGTTTCCATATACTCTGCTAAGAAATTCACAGCATTCACTTCTGGAACATAGAACTCCTCATTTCTCTGTTTTTCAAAGAATTTGACCTGCATCTTTTGAGTCGCTTGTTCGCCATTCACACGTTTTTGTTGTTAAACTCAGTTTGGAAGCCACTTTCCTGTCGGTGTTCTTTGTGTTCTCAAAAGTGGGGTAAAATTTCATTTATATTTCACTCTGTGGCCGAGTCTTCATTACCAACGTCCATAAACAACACTAATATCAATTTTGGGGGTATAGAGAACTAAATTTGAAACGAGAAAAGTATATCCGCTGCTTTATCGTACTACGAGAACTGTGAGTTTTCAATCGGTAGATATTATTTTATGCTCGTCAGGTACTGAATATTGCATGAGACAACAAGAATCATTCTGTTCTGTGAACAAGTCTTCCAGTCAAATGAGAAGGAGCATTTTCTTCGGAAATTAAGCGAAAATCACAACTCCGCCTAAAATGACCCGAATGTGGTGTGTCATCCGGAACCGAACTCTGAATTGTCTACAATATATGGCAGCAAAAACGAGTCAAATACAGGCGTTGTATAATCCATCCGTAATTATTACGAAATGTCAAAGAAGACCTTAAATATACAATGTAAAACATAGCTATCCGTACACTATACGTATTTATGTATAGTACTGTACATATTCATGTACATATTCATTTAATTAAGCACATATTCATGTGCATATTTAATTTCTGATTTGTAATGAGGTCTCCAGTATGGAGTTTAATCAATAGTGGTTGAAGTTTTTTGTCCCCCGCCCTAAACCAAGAAAAAACATCAGAAAAATATCCTTTATTGACTGAGCTTGGAACACAAGTTTTAAGAATTGCTTCTCTTTTGGCTCTCTTTACAAAATAGTGTGAGAGGGGCATGGGTGTTGACCCTAAGTGTGTATTTATTTATGTGACCTTGCAAAATTATTGCAGCATAATTTCGAACAAATTTATTTAATCAATTTAATACTGTAAACGTTACAACGTGAGGAATTGTCACAACTTTTCCTCACTCAGCACGCTGCATTCTTAAGCGTTTATTTCCCCGAGATATATTTATATGGTATCTGTAATAAATAATTGTTTTGATATAATTTTACTATTGTCATTATTCCTCCATATATAGCACCACACATACGCAAATATAAATGCATATGAGAGTATGTTCTGTACGTGAGATTCATTGCGTTCC
>NC_087200.1:92819070-92836570 GCF_015104395.2 Macrobrachium nipponense | reverse complement strand
TATATATATATATATATATATATATATACGCGTATATACACAGACAAATTTCAATGACAGTTGAGTTTCAGAAATAGCTAGCAAGAGGTATATAGCTTGCAGGCAAGTAGAACAAAAACTCTGTAAAATGGCTTCTCAGTCGTGCGGAGAATGAATGAACGTATATTGAAATTTCATAATCTGTATAATTATTTCATTTATATGAAAGTTTTTTGTTTTCCTCTTCTTTTTTCCTCGACTAAAATGTTTTATTTATTTCGTTTGTTTTATCAAGAGTAGGTTTCAGTTGAACTTTCTGTTTTGGGAAAGACTAAACCAATTTGCCTTCCAAAAAACAAAAAATGAAAAGAAGAAACATATGACGTAAATTTCGTTGTTTGCCCTCCTTAAGGAACCAGACAGCTTCAAGCACAAGGTAATCAAGTTCATTTTCCTTTCTTATAAACCATTAAAAGG
Source organism: Macrobrachium nipponense (assembly GCF_015104395.2). Taxonomy (NCBI): domain Eukaryota; kingdom Metazoa; phylum Arthropoda; class Malacostraca; order Decapoda; family Palaemonidae; genus Macrobrachium; species Macrobrachium nipponense. The sequence goes on along the minus strand of NC_087200.1, from coordinate 92,836,114 downwards.
TAAACTCTTTAAAAAAAGATTCTAGACAGAGAGATCATACGATGATACCAAGAGATATACAGGTCAACGTCTTATTAGCTCATGCGTCACCGGCCGTGCCCACGACAACCGGTTGGTGGCGGCCTGGCCACTCACTCACTTTGACCTTCTCTCTCTCTCTCTCTCTTCTTACCACATATTTTAACATTCAACGATGAAAGTTGTCTGTGTTAAATCTGTTTAAATTAGTTAAATTGCCGGTGATGAGGATGGCCTCTAACGACACGAAGCTTTCAGTCACCGCTGATGTTGAGCTCATTCGTTCTAAAAACTAAAATGTCACTTTAGTGGGAGTGTTATGCTTACGTATGTATGTATGTATGTGTATATATACGAACTATATATACGTACACATATATACTCGTAAAAAATGTTCATACTAGACGCATTGTTTCCGTAGAGCTAAAATGAATTTAAATGTCTTCACTAACTGAGTGGGAGTACCTGTTGAATGTCTTCTTAATTCATTTTTTTGTTCTCAGTTTCCATGTTGTTGTCATTGTTGTTTATGTGTGATCAGTGTTGTTGTTATGCAGCCTCATATATCAACCTTCTTGAATGGTTCTTGTGGACTTGTATGATTCCTCCTCTTTGTTGATTTCTTTATTTTTTGTACTATTGTTATAATCATTATCATTTAAAGCTTTGTATGGTAAATAATTCTACTTGATTGCATATAAAATATGTATAGATTGTAATATACTTGCAATATGTATATAGAAAACTTAAATCATATAGAGTAATCTTGTCTTTAGAAGATTGGTTTTATTTTATTTATTTAACGCCAAGTGAAATGAAGCTCTACCGTTGTTCAGTGCAGCCAGCTGCATTTATTTTTAGTGTCACATTTGCTTCACTTGCTCTGTGGAATGGGGTTGCTGTTCAGTCATGCATTTCGTGCCTGTAAATAAGTATGCAAACATGCGCGTGTCATCGTTATACGTGCTTGTTACATGCATGTTTAATGATGAATGTGTGGTGTAATATATATATATATATATATATATATATATATATATATATATATATATATATATATATATATATATATATCTACACACATATATATATATATATATATATATATATATATATATATATATATATATATATATATATATGTACATATATATGTATACACGCGCGCCTGTGTACAGTCTGCTTGATGGTGCACACACGCTTATAGTTCCTGCGTTCATTCATAATTGTATGTATATATGTATGCATGCATGTATATGCAAATATATACATTATACATATAAGTATGATTGACTTCGTGTACGTACTTTTACACATTACATGTGCCCTTATTTTCATTGCATATGTGGGCACAGATGCGTGCATTTAAATGCTATAAAATAGGTAAGTATATAATTACATTGTTCTGTGGGCGTGTGGCACGACATGCGTCTGTTCCTCAGCGTGTCTCAGTGCAGAAGAAGGCCTGGGCGTGACCTCGTGACCTCAGTTCTTAAATTAAGTCATTCTTTGTTTAAAAAAAAAATACAAATAAAAAAGTTGCTTTCCAAGGTCGAGCTTCGTTCCACGGGGCTCATATTCAGCTACGCTTCTACTTCACAGCTGTGTCAACATCGACAAGAAAAAAAATTATTAGTTGTACATTAAAAGTTGCAGCACTGCGATTTGTTTTTTTTTTTTTTTATTTAAAAAAAAGAAAGACACTGTCACGTGATTCCAGAATGTTTTTATTAATAATTTATGTTCAAATGGATTCTACTTTTTTTTTTCTTTAAATTATGTTCTGTTCTAACACCCATGGATTTGGCATGTCCTTAAACAGTGAACACAATAGAATAATAAAGAGAAGAAACTTGCAGAGCAAAATTCCTGGAGGGTAGTTAATCTCTTACCGCCTCTGTGTGTCGTGTTTAGAAGAGCTGAGATGTCAGTCGGAGAAAGTAGTCTAATTTCCTTTTGTTTTTCTCAGTAACTTTCCTCAGCTGCCAACTCTGTCTCACAGTAAGTGCAGTCAGTCACTGTCGCACGGCTCAGTAGAAAGCGCAGCTTTGATAACCGCTAGAATATTTCGTAGATTTATGGAAATGATAACCTAACTTTTATCTTCTAGATGTGAAGTCGTTTTTTTATCCGTTTTTTGGTAAGTTCAGAAGTGTAGAGAATAAAACAAGCGAGGTATGCGCTCCTTCAGATATGGATTTTGTATTGTGAATTACAAATAGTACTGTATTTACGATTAAGTTAGAAACATCACTTTTTTTTAGCATAAGCCGACTTTGAGCCAGGCCTCTGGGTCTTTTTATTATAGAGTCATGACCACTCTTAAATCCTAATACCCAAGTTACAGTGAAACATTTTTCTAATTCCTAATGAAATAATATATATATATATATTTGTAAAGTTTGTTGGAAAGTTCCTCAGAGATTTGATTTGTAGTGTTGATCCAGCCTCACGAAACAACATCCGTCACATAAAAACAGTCTTCGGATGTGACGTGGTGCCCCTTCACAGAAACGCCACGAAAGAAGACTCATTTATTTACTCTTTCTCTACCGCAGTTCCTCAAACAACCAAAGATGACACATTAGAACTCCCATTAGAACTGGTATATATAATAGAATCATTGTCGTGTTTCAATAAGAAAGAAAGAACCCACAAATCAGTTGGTATGAATCTGTGTGCTTCTGAAGTAATGTGGACGTTTAATCGTTCGTGCCTGTTTGAGAGGATCGGGTGGAAGAGAATGTGGATAGTGATGCTTTGAGTGAAGTGAGCGTATAAAAAGCTTGAATGATGTGCCTCAGTATATTAACACAGCAACTTTTTGTGGCCATCTGTGGGGACGTGGCTAGCACCTGCATCCCTAAAAAAGGTGTTTAGAAACTTGGGACACCCCATATACTGTAAGTATAAATGAACTTGAGACGGGCCTGAAGATTCTGTAGTGAGTAAGGGAGCACGCATAGGTAGATGTGTACAAAGCAGCATCAAACTAGTTGTAAGCTTGGCAATGCTGTAAAAGGAGACATGACACGCAGTCGTGCATCTGGTACATTTGTAAGGCACTTGATGAAAGTGATTCCCATGATTCTCATGCCACTTTCTGATCACCTACATAAGTCTGTTCACCTCCTTATATATAAGCTCTCAAGAACGAAACGGGTGCTCTGGATATTGGAACCAGCAACTCAGAGAGATTTCTCAAGTGCTTTTATAACTGACAGGATGTAAGTGGTGACTCGTTAACTGAATCGCAACTTTAGGTAAACAGTTCATTGAAGAGGAAGAATTTGAAAGACGATCCCCTCCAAGAATACCTTGAATATTCCTTACTAGGAGAATTGCTAATACTTATATCTCTCCTGGTGACTGACAGCACCCTGTGCTGGTTCCCTTCTGGGCGCCGGGGCTAGTTTGCCTCTATGAGATCCTGTATACACCTCGAAAAGCTCATTACATAAGGCGACCTCGGTTAGGGATTACGCTGAGAAGAAGTCATGTAAGAGCAGGTTTCTCACAATGATCAGCTGGAACTGTATGTTCACTTACCAACGCCTAGACTGCACATGATTTTGTATACTTTTCTGCTGAAGAAACCCAATAAACCTCCCTCTTAAAGAGAAAAGGAGCCACTACGCATGCAAGCAGAAGGGATGAACCAGCCACCAGCAAACCACTTCCAGAAAACTGGTGATCAAATGGAAAATGAAGACAGCATAACTGGCTAGATGGATTCCCTTTGATTCAGTTGTGTGTGGACATCCGAGCAGTACTGTAATTAATCAGAATTAATGTAAAATGGGATGAAATGATATATGTATATATAGTGTTGAATTTCCAGAAAATGCCAAGACAACTGTAGAGCAAAAGAATATAGTTAAATGTTGATATTATTGTTAATAATATTCACTCATTATATTAAATAAGTCATAAAAACCAGTCTTTTCTTAAGCACTTTTTTTTTACAGAAAGTAAAGCCCTTTCTTTAAAAAGAGGACAACGGGATGTGAAAGTAGAAAATTAAAGGAGGTGAACATATAAGCCTGATTTTTACATACATATTTAGGTAAACAACTGCTGAAAAGTGAGCCGGAAACCAAGAGGCTTCTTAAGAAGTTTTGGTGTCTCTCTGTCCCCTGAGAGCTTCGGCCTCCATACTGGTACAGTGAATAAAATACATCTGATACTGGGTTGTGTTGTTTACATGGAAGTACTCCACCGTGACATAAATACTAAAGCTTCTCTAGACAACTCTCTCATACTAATTCACATTCTTGGGAAAAAGGAACACTAAGCTATAATGAACTTTGTTTAGGAGATGAAGATACTGGAATTTGAATACATGGAGGACAATATTGTAGCAAAAAGAGCAAAACATTTGAGCCATGTGGCGTTAATACCATCTTCTGCACCTCCGAAATCCTTAAAAAAGAAAAGAAGAAGGTATTCTGGGAATCAAATACAAGTATACAAAATTACCGAATATTCAGTAACTTACAGATTGACTGGTGAAGAAAGAGCCTACGGTAAGATCCCTTTGAATCTCTGTACTGCATAATTACAGACAAGAAATATTTGTTTTCATGACCTCGAAGCATAAGTAGCATTGAAGTGAATTGCAGAAAATAGAACGGTAAAAAACCTTGGCTTTGTTATCGGACCGCTCCAGAAATGCCCTCCAGATCAGCATTGATGAGTGAAGAAAGAGCTCCCAGAGACTGAATGTGCTCAACGAAGTATGACTTGAGACGACTACACAAAGTGGTCTGAAGGATGGTATCATCTTCAAAGGTTGGGTGAAGTTTGTTCATACCATGTATGCACGTTTATTTCTTGATTCAGTTGGCTCATTGAGGTCCACTAACCTCTTACAATAACGATGTTGGCGATGATCAGCACAGATCAGAAAATGTGTAAGAGAACGAAGCTTCGAGCATACATAATAGTCAAAGGCAGAATATTAATAATGAAAAGATTTTCAAGAATAGATGGCCCCACAAAGGAGATTGTGCTTTGGTATTCATGAAAATGAAAAAAATGAAATAAAATCGACAGCAAGCAGCAGATGTAAGTTATGTGTGTGTTTTCACTTAGGTATATATTTGAAGAATGATGAGCTTTATTTAGGAATGAAGAAGCTAGGTATGAGTTGATATAGAGAAAGTTTCTGACATGCCTCCCACTAAAGAAGAGCAAGGATTTTGCGACTGTACTTCTTGAATGATAGTGTAGAAAGAAGTCTCTGTTTTTGAAAGTATGAGTTATATATGTATTGTGTCTTCGTGGCTTTTTGATGACCACATGGACAAGTAGCTAATCCGGGTTAGAACAGAATATTTGCAGAGTAGCGAAAGGTACCACGAACAGGATGTAGATATTATGTCGATCTGTGAATCCGGGAAAACTTACGCTGGCTGGTAGAGTGTATAGTTTGAAAAGGTAAGTTAGCAAAAGTAACACGAGTAAATTCATGAAAATGTGTGATGTCATGAGATGGATGCCTTGATGGAAAACTAGAATGTTTAATGCTTATGCATCAGGGTATTTAGACGATTTGTATGCGTGCCAAGCGACTGATAATTAATTGAAGTGAATCACGGAATAGGACCAATTATTGGCAGACCAAGGAAGGTAGGCAGGTATACAAATATACACGATTAATTACACACATACACACACATACAAAGTTACAGTTCATCTTAAAACGTTATCACAGAGAAGGACGACTTTGTGTTGCAGCGTGAAAACGTATTTGACCCTCTTGTTGTAACCAAATCATATAAGCACTCTAAGCTAGGTCGTTTACACACCGCTTCGAGACAACGTAGGGAACAGTTGCAGATTGAAATGGTATTCGTCAAAGTATATTAATGATAATGATAAGGCAAAAGAAAAATAAAGGGGAGGAGCTGTCTTTCGCCCCCTCCGGAAAGGTCTCACTCATGTGACGTTTTCTCCTGTCCATTTTTCAGATTCTCCTCAGTAACAGTAACGTAAGTGGGGTCCTGTTTTAGAATCGAATAGTCTTATATATACTATGTATATATAAATTTTATTTCTTTCTTTCTGCTCCAATTTAAATCACTAAACACGAAAGGTATAACTTGCTCGTTTCTAAAGACCATATATATAAACTGAAAAAAAAAAATTCACCTGCTAAAACTACCTTCTAAACAGTTGACTCCCATCACCAAAAACTACAGGACACATGGGTTTGTTTGGTTTGATTTCAAATATATATATCTATATATTATTTGTAACATCATCTCGCTTTTAATGATCTCCTCATCATCCAGTCTTGGAGTACATAGCTTTTTTTTCTTAATATAAGATCAAAACATACTTTTCCTTATATTCATTATGCGTTTGTTTTTGTTTACGAAAATCACGTGGCAGTGAGGCAATATTGACGCCATGCTGACGGTATGGTACAACACTCTCCAAGGGCAACTTCTCTTAAGGGTCTTGAAACATATTCCGTTTGTTGCTTCCCCTTGTTTCAATTTGTAATAGGGTTTTATCTCTTCAGAGATTATCAGACTTTACAGTGTTTACATACAAAGGTTATAAATAGAAAGACGAGGTGGTTTATTCGACGTGTTTGATTTTTATTCTTGTATTTAGCATGAATACTTTTGATTGTTACTGTTCTGTATACTATCAATAGGTTGCAACATGCTTTACCATCCGAAAAAATGCCGTGTAAACATGTCAGGGAAATATTTGAATTATGACGTTAATTTATTAGGAAAATCAAATGTTAAGTGAAAACTAGCAATGCTTAAATCTCTCTGTTTTGTATACAGATATGTCTCAAGATTCCTTTCGAAAAGTATGTAATGAATCTGATGATATATTACTGATTATGCTTGTGTTTATGGTCTTATTTTCTCAATTCACTTGAAAAATAAATTATTTTAGTTTCTATAAATAGACTTGATTTTGGCTCGTCTTACGTATTTTCCCTTGGTTGTGATTTTTGAGTTTCGTCATCAGAGTCAATCGAGGAGAGTACCATTTGTCATGGAATCGTCTCACTGACATCACAGAGCCTCTTGGAGGAGAGTTCTAGTATAGAGGAAACGTACCATAGTTTTAAAAAAAGTCTAATTTTTTGATAAGTGTATGTCAATGCCTCAGCCTGATTGTCTTATCATAAACCATAGCTCCTGACAGTCGGAGTTAGTTGGTGTCGCTCAGAGAGACCGAATGATTTAATGGGACAGGTGAATGCAAGGCCATTCCCGGCCTGCCTGTCCAGCTGTTGTCAGTGACTCCGTCCGTCAGCCTGGCGTCCTTTGAGAACGAGGCAGTCCTTACTACGTACAAGGGGCAACTGACCTCCATCGCACTCTCTCTTTCTCTTCATGTATTTGCAGACCCGGTCTACCCATCCTCCCAGACCCTACCAGCTTCACAGACACGGGCATCTCCCGCAGGTAACACCACAGACAGACACAGACAAAAACCGACACAGGCAAACAGACAACTACTACTACTACTACTACTACTACTACTACTACTACTACTAGCTCCTATTTAATAAAGAAGAATGGACTATTATTATTTTTTTTTATTAGAGTAGCGTGGACACATCCTCACCACTTGACATCCAGTGCCTAGACTCTTGTAGTTGAGTTAGCAGCAGCATTAGGAGGTAACGAGCATATCGACTAGCGCATGCGCGGAAGCCAGTCTAACCAGTGACTTATATCTATTCATACTCTTTGTCTAGATAGGCATATTGTTAATCTGTACTTCTCTGACACATGGGCCTCGCATTTTTCAGCACACAGCACCTTCTTGCTTGGTGTCCTAACACACTCAGCAATAGGTTAGGATCAAAACACAACTCTCCAAACACCGATACAGGCACACAAGCACAAAAACACACTTGCATGTGTGCACGCAACCATCACACCTTAACATTTATTTTGATTTATTTACCCCCTCCATAAAAGTACAAGTTCTGAACAGCCGAGTGAAGGTGACGTAGATTTGCCTCAAGTATGATGTTGACATATGCATCTGTTACAGAGATTATAAAAGTATTTTAAAGTCAGCGACCACAGAGGCCAGATGATAACCTTTGTCTTTCCTTATTAATAACAGCATAAATGCAAATCATACCACAAAAAATTACATGTAAGTTGAAGTCACACAATACTTGCAGAATTCCCAAGAGAACCAATTTGTTCCATAAATTTTTTAATGTTCCACATGATTTGCATATATTTGAAAAATTTTTATTGCCTGTGGAGCCCCATAGAGTCATTTGTCGCTTTCCTTGGAAGATTTTAAAACAGAAACGTGAGATTGGTCATGGTGGCTATTTGACCCAATAACTTCGTAACCTTCTTTGGGGCAGAGGGTGACTCTCTGAAAGGAAATAGCATGGCTTGCTTGCTCTATGTTGTCTTTTTGGCTGCCGAAAGCACATCTCGGCTTTCGCTAGCCATGCGCCAGCGGGTGAGGGGAACATCTGGTGCATTTTGTATATCCTCTGAAAAGACAATAGTTCCGTAGAATAGAAGTCCAAAGACGTCATGTTTACGAGGCTGTGCACAATTTGCCTGGAGGAGAACAAAGCAACCGCCTTTTATTAAAAAATATATATATATTTGTAGTGCTCCACGTTCGTCATCTATTACCTGTAATCTTTTATATGCTACAAAAAGCAGAGAGCAAGTATTGTGGTTTATTTTTAGTAAGCCCCTCTCCCCTAAACTGTTTTATTTCTGTTAAACTGTAAAATGAAGCAGCCATATACACGTTTGTTTCCTTATCAACAAATACACAGTTATCCAGGTGTTCACTTGTCGTTTAATTGTTTCTTTCACGCCTGTTTCATCAGTTGATACTCTCTAAATACGTCAGATTATTATATTTGTGATTTTATCAATGTAATCTTATTTTAGCTTTTTTCCTAAATATAAAAATTCAATAACTTTCCAATGAAATATGGAGACCAAAAGATTGCTGTCTTAACTAAGAAAACTTTCCTCAGAGCTTTTGTTTTGAAGAAAATAATATTAAGATAACTAATAGGTAAATGTCAAAATAATGCATAAATGTCACTTCTTGACACAAGATTAAACATTCTATTTTTTTTACATTCCACAGCAATAAATACATTCCACAGATTCCAGGAAGTTCTAGTTGATCTAATCTAAAACTTTATTAACATCTTTAAGCCTGAACCCAAATGCTGCATAACGTTTTTGCCAGAGTTGGTGTAAATAGGGCCCTTGACATCTGATGCAATTAAATCTCATATTTGGTTTTTAAGAATAGAGGTGCATAACACGTACCATTAAATAACTAAAATGGATACATTAAACGATGAATATATCACATGTACTTTTTATATATTCCCTTGTCTGTTTGCTAAGAAAATCTACCCTTCCTCGTCATTCCTTCCTTCCTTCCTTCCTTCCTTCTCACTCACATTTCCTAGTGGTTAGAGAAATCGACTTCTTCATCCTGTCCTTCCGGTTACACTTCCAAATGATTACCGTAAAAGTTCCTAGTTCCTCTCCTCGTTCATCCAAGAATATTCCTCCCATTACATTCAGTGTTTAACTTTTCCGGTTATGCTTACGCCACATTCCCAAATTGAGATGTTTCAACACAGGAGTCCTCCACAACCCTCACACTAAGGACCATATGTACATGAATCACTTGACCTCGTACTCTGTAAATTGTATATCGATATCAAAACACTGTTAATACTCCAAGGATAACATCCTTTACTTATAATTTTTGTAAAAGTAAGACCTTATTCCTTAACATTACAAGAAACACCGAAAGCTTTTTATTGTTTTTATTTTATTTTTTTTATTTAAACTGGCGGGATATCCTTGTAGATTGCTTAGCAGTTGATCTTTATCAGCGCCATTAAAAACAAGATTTTAGCCAAGTAATAACCACATAGAAATGTAACACCATTTGTAGAGATAGACATGCTACCTCTTTTATTAGAGTATTAATACGCCACATAGGTATCTCTTAGGCTCAGGCATAGAAATGCACAGTAAACATAAAACACAGACCCCAAAAAGCCGTCACTGAAGAAAGCGTGGTTCAGTTAAAATGAGCGTGCAGAATGTTGAAGAAATTTAGAGTAACATTGTATTTCAAGGCGTTGGTTACATTAACAGCGTCTAGAATATACTTCCTGAGTTTTTGTTTTATTATTTATGATGATGCCAACAAGTTAAATACAAAATTGATTGTAGCCATCGTTAATTTTTTTTGTCCCGAAAGTAATGGCAGCATGCAAATTTCTGAATTTTTTTTTCTCATCTGCTCGTTTAACTGAATCTGTTAACAAAGCTGTGTTGGGAGATACCCTTATAAGGAGACGTGGGAGCCCGAGGCATCTATTTTGCAGTACCCAGCTCCTCTTGAGACCACTCTGATAAGATACAGAAAAGAGAAATACTATTTTATGAGACTTACTTCGACTGTAAACTGGCTATCGGTTCGACCGTTTCAATCTGAAGACTGAAAAAACAAAGCCTTGTAAGGGAGGACCTCAACCGTTATCTTCTTTACTGACGGCTGAAACAAAAAAAAAAAAAAAACCATTCTGCATGACACGACATTTAAGGCACTCAAAAAACAGGGAATGACTGCCGCAGGTAGTACACACTCTACTGGAAGGCGTAGTAAGCTACTGTTTTTATTTTGCTGCTGGTAATTCTTAAACAAAGTGCTACTTCTGCTGCTACCACTACTTATTCTGCTACTGCTGCTGCTGCTTCTGCTATTACTGCTACAGCATTGAGAGTTCAGTCTAGATCAGATGATACACAGGTTTAAGGTTTCTCTTCTATTTTGTTTGTCTTCTAAATGACACAGAAGATTAAAACTTGAAGATGTTTGAACACAAATATGACAAGGGCAGGTCACTTTTTCTCTTTAATAGATCTCAGTGTGGTCAGATATTATCATCAATTTCTCTCTTGAGATGTACTAACTAGCCCATTCATCTTAGATAGAGCTCTCCGCCCCTCCACTAGAAAGTCTTGATGCTCCCCCTTCTGTCAAATTTCGCAATTTCAGATGTGACGAATTTCCATTAGTGCTACAGGTCCGACTCCCTTCGATCGAATATAGATACCGCCCCCCTCCCCCCGCGCCCCATTCTTCCCTTCTAAACTTTATCATTAAAAAATAGTTTGGTTTGTTTATTTTTGGATCGAGATCTTAGAACATTCTACTCCCCACTCAGCTCCCAGTCTCTGCTCTGCCTCTCTAAATTGACATGGTTCTCCCACCAGACGCATAAGAAATTCTTTTAAAAAAGAAGCAAAAAAAGTCTGACATTTCTCCCAGCAGGATTAATAGAGAGACGTCAATGTGTTAAATTTTTCTGATACCCAGTAACTAACTAATGACTCTTGAAAACAAAAAGTGAAAATGCTTTTTTTTCCAACTCAAAGACGTTGATAGCATTTTGATCCATAAACACCAAAACTCATTTATTTAGCCTCACGTTGCCATCGAGAGCCTCCCACCACGACTGAACGATTCAATCCCCCAAATGTCTGATGGTGACACTTATTGTTAGTCACATCCCTACAACAATATCCACTGAAGTACAGAGATAACAAAAGAAAGAGAAAATTAGTGGAAAGGTGACTCGCAAACGCTTTTTTACTTTGAGATGAATGATGAATGACATTCAACTGCCTTTGTCGATATTTCATTTTGATGTTTTTTTTTATATATATTTAAAATGGGTTTCACTTTTGTGAGAATCCTGTGTAATGACTGAACTAGAGTGGACTGTCATTCACAGTACTTTTTCAAGTACGGCATTTAATCTGTAAGTAGTAAAGTAGTGAACTAATAATAGACTTCATTTTTTGTTAGATAACCTAGATTGGACGATTATTACAGTATCATTATTGCATAGTTTTTTCTTTAATATGTTAAGGTAATATAATATGCCAAGAGTTATTTTTAAGTAATTTGCCCATCCACATTTTGTGGTATTGTAAATTCAGTAAAGCACATGTATTTCATCATTACTGCATGTAGTACTACAGTATATTCATTTATTGTTTTATTCGTTGATGTCAGATTCACAAGTCAATTTCGAAAAAGAGGTTCATAAAGATTAAGTAGTCAATTTGAATTTTTGACGCCTTATAGGATTTTCATTGTCAATTCCTATTTTCCTAATAAAACTTTGCACTTTTTTTGCACTTGAATCTATTTGCCTTAGCATTGCTTGTTCATTGATACTTTCTGGTAATTTGACTAATGTTCTTCACTTTAAGAATATGCATCATTTTATTTTTCATATGTATCATAGTACCGCTCGCCATTTGTTCTCTTTCCTGCCTCGGAAATGCTCTTGAATATTCATTCAGTTGTTGTGTATTTCCTCCTTAGAAACTTTTAAGTACGGATTTGCTAAATTCATAAGCATTTTCTTAATATTAATGCCTCCCTTTCGTAAAGAAATTACTCACACAGTTCTTTTCCCTCCCTTCCCTCACCTGTTTTTTTTCCCTTTCCCTTTTTTTCTTTCCTCCTTTTTTTCTTTTTTAATAATTAACCCCCATCAGCGAAGCCGAGGAAGTCGTCGAACCAGAGGACTGGAGAAGACAGCGATCGGAATCGTCCACGGCAATGGATGAGATCGAAACCACTTACGTGCCCACGGCTATGGTCATCGAGAACACGAAATATGCCTCTCAGGTGAGACGGGTCGTATTGCGTCACTTCGTAAAACGCCCACCCATTGTTAGTTGTTGTAGTATGGTCATTCTTATGAACAACTTGGTAGACCATAATAGCATGTATTAACTTGGTTGTTCTGATAAAATTCGGTCACACGAAAGGAGGGAAGATCAGAGCGTAGAGAATGTAGTTGTAAGGTTCAGATCATAAGAACGCAATATATGGTACTGATGAAAGTATGAATGTGAATGAGAGATTGTATTATGGCCAGCTTGGTAAGTAGTTCATGGTGTTTTGAGGTAGCATGTCAAGCTTTTGTGAGCTTGCAAGCATTAGCTTTGAAAACCTTGCCGAAGAAACATTTCCGAAATTTTATGCTATTTTCCATGAATTACATGGGACTTCAGCCATTGTGACATTGTTGCTCTTACCTCATTAAGGAGGCCAACTCTCAGCAAGACGAGTGGCATTCACTTGATCCTTTGGCGCTGAGGATGATAGTGAAACAGTTATATAGGGTGTTGTTCCTCATATTTGCTTTGACAGATTTTTTTACTCGTTTGTTATTTCTTTATTTTTTTATAAATTTAGTCATGTATGTAACTTTCCCCTCTCTGTTCTGGGTTAACATTAGGCATAGGTTGAGTGAGAGGACTAGGTTTCCTGTTCTATTTGGTCTTACAGTTAAGTCTCAATTAAAAAAATGAAGAATAAAGAGAGCGAGGGATATCCCAACATTTGAGTTCAACTCTGAAAAGGCAGCAGAACATATTGTTAAAAGTGGGGAAATAGAAATATGCAGGAAATTTGTGCAGTTTGGTAGGCTGATTGGTCACTAGTTCAAGTTGAACAGATCTGGTCTGGACCCCTAGATTAAGTCAAACCATCCAGAACGTAGATGGACTTGGCATGTCGATGTAGGGTGAGAAATATTCCTCGAACTCGACTATCCTTGGACGGCTAATTTTCACTGTGTAGATCTAGAGTGTTTACGAGCATTATAATTTCTGCTCGAGAGAAGGCATGGCTTATTTAAATTTGTTCATATTGTCAAAAGGGAGCATCAGACAAAATGAGGCTCCGTTTCACATATCCCATTACAGATAATCTTGCTATAACTGCTAACACCATGGGTAACTTTGAGAAGTAATCTTTCTGAAGCTTAGCGATTTTAACAGTAGAATTCGCATGTTTTGTCCGTTAATAAGGCACTGGAATTTCCAAAATCGTATCTAATCTCATAAAATAAGCGGAGATTAATAATGTCAAGGGAAATGCATTTTCTATGTAAAAGAGTGTACTGAATTAGATTATTTAAAAAAACTAAATTTTTTATTCCTAGCTCTTAGATAGATGCTCATTTTTATTACTGTAGAAAAGCAATGCAACCCGGTTCACAATATTCAGTTTTTTTAATGTGCATGAGAATCATGATTTTTTAAACTGAAGAACTGTACTATTGAATCACTGTAATAAGTTACTTTTTCTATTACAGGGTCGAGCTGCTAGTGCAAGCACAGGGTGCTGTCGAGGTTTGGCCTCTTGTATCAAAAGGACTGTTGATCGTGAGGACAGTGGTCAAAGCGGACATCGAGCAGGTTATCAGACTCCAGGTTATCACACGCCAGGCTGCCATACTCCAGGTTACCATACCCCAGGCTATCATACCCCAGGTTCTGTTGAGACGTCTCTGCCTTCTCTCAATTACATCCGGGAACCTCTCAGTGTAACACCCACAAGGTACAGACAGAACTCCATGATCCCACTGGTAGAACGAAGTGAGCGGTCAGATCATCACCATCACCACCACCACCACCACCACCATGGAACCTCTGCAACACTTCCAAGAGCTGAGAGTACTTTAGGTGTAGGAGGCGGACGCGGTGGGATGGTTGGTGGGCGTTTACAGGCCCGGTCACATTCTTCAGACTCAGTTTACACAATCTTGATCAGGCTCCCTCATGACCCATCCCAGGATGGTCCTCTACATCCTCCATCAATCCTAATGATCGAGGAGGAAGGACAGGAAGGAACTGGGACAACGGGAACTCATAAACTCAGGTTTGACAGGGGAACTTCACCACTTGCTCGAAGGGGAGATTCAGTTTGCTCAGATCCTAGCGGGCAAACAACTCGAGTAGAGTGCTCTCTGCATCCAGGAGGTCCTGAAGGAACATCTCCTACACCCAATAGGCGGACTTCCCATGCCCCTGATATCAAGATTCCCCTTAACACGAAAATCATCCCCAAGCAACTTGCAAAGAACACCGGAGTGGCAGCTGGAGGGGTTGGAAGTGGGGTGGTGGGAGCAGGTACAAATGCTGGAGCTGCAGCTGGCTTTGGAGGGAAGAAAAAGAAGAAGAAGAAAAACGCAGAGAAGAAACAAGACCGCAAGGCTGCCAAGACCCTGTCAGCCATCTTGCTGACTTTCATTGTGACTTGGACACCTTACAATGTCTTAGTGCTTTTGAAAACTGTTCTAGCTTGCTCAGATGACTGTATTCCTCGGCAGCTATGGGATTTTTCATATTATCTTTGCTACATCAATTCTACAATCAATCCCATGTGTTATGCTCTTTGCAACGCTGCTTTCAGGAGGACCTACGTCAGGATTCTGACCTGCAAGTGGCACAGTCGTCGTAAACAGGGAGTGCAAAGAGGTTACTACAGCTGAGGACGCCTTACTCGCCGCCTAGCACGAGCGACTTACCAACTGCTCTTCCTTCTCCATTTACACTGGCTGGCCAGCATTTAATGAATGATCATGATTATATGTCGCTAATTCTTTCTTAGAGTTGCGATGTCTTTGCTTTTTGTTTTTGTAATGTTGACTTTTCATTTTCAAAGGTGAATGAAGAAACCTTTATTGATCATTAATAATGTTGGATGACAACTGTATTTTACAAAGATATTATTTTGTATTCAGCACTTCCAATTCAAAGATCTTAAAGGGTTAGTGTATTTAAAATGTTCAGCAGAATTTTACAGAGACCTGAAAAGTAAAAAACCCTGATTGTTCTCAAGGTGAATTTCCAGTTCATCAAGATTCACTTCCATGAAATCCATTTTTTCGGCATACAGTACAATATGATACTTCAGTGCAATTTCGTAGAGCAGTAGGACTCGTTACACCTCCGGGTTCTATTTGCGAACCCCCCCGCCTTTTCTGTTTTTTTTTTTTTTTTTTTTTTTTTTTTTTTTTTTTTTTTTTTTTTTGTGGTAGTGTTTGTCTATTTAAGCATTTGGTTTGATTTCGATGGCTACAGACCGTCTTAAACCATCTTAGCTGAAAAAACAAAACAAAAAAAGCCAAAAGTCATACTCCAGTCTACTGGCGAGAGGCTAGAGTTTATCTTTCCAAAGTTTGAGTTTGATAGAGTTTGTGGGTGACTGTTGTGCTTATTTCAGAGTAACTTTGGCAATGGCTAATATAAAAGGTCAGCCACGCGTTTTGTAATTAGTCTTTTCTATTCTTCCTGTTTGTGGATTTGTTTCATCCAAGCAGTTTCACTCTGTGTTGACGTGTTAGCAAGTTCTCTGATTTTTTTTGTCGTTTGCTTTAAGTCACTTAGGAGATTTTCGTTCGCTCCACAGCTGAGGAAGGCTGCCTTTGAAAGAAGGGGAAAATGTCTTGTAAATAGGATTCATATAAAGGAAAACAAATCTGAATTAACAATAATGAGAAACCTTTACAAACTGCAGATAGTTAAGGGTTAATGAATTTCTCTGTTTCTTGCGAGGAAATAGTGTTTTTTTTATTTATTTATTTTTTTTATCTTAAATGAGACTTTGGGATTTACAAAGTCGAAGGGGGAAAACGAGTAATGAAATCGTATTTGAAGCCTTGTTGTCAAAGTTAGCAAACATTTGAGTTCCGCTTTGATCCAGTCCTAAGGCCGAAGAAGAATCTCCTGTCAAGAAAAGAGAAAGAGAGACAGACAGACAGACAGACATAGAGAGAGAAAAATGATTTCAACTTAATTTTTTCGTGTTGCCTCTCAGTATTCGACAACGGATCCGGACGCGGTATAAATCCAGGCGTGCGAGTATTACAATGTATAGCTAAGCTCACTGAAACTCAAGTTTGATTGATCTAATTAGGCTTATATTGGTTGGTAATTTGAAATATGTAGATGTGTGCATACACATGTGTAGATATATTCTATATAGCATTTATTATATACTATATATAGACACGAACATGCATGTATGCATATATTATTATATATATATATATATATATATATATATATATATATATATATATATATATATATATATATATATATATATTATTTATATCAGACTTCCTGTGATCACAGCTAACAAT
>NC_087200.1:92786570-92814070 GCF_015104395.2 Macrobrachium nipponense | reverse complement strand
TTCTGCAGCTTCCAAAGTATTTTTGAAGAGGTTCATCTTTGTCTGGGAAGTTGCTGTGCTGGGAAGAACTTTAGAGACTTTTATGCCTCCAGTTGTGCGACTTCCTTTCGTGGCCGTCTCGATTCCCCCCACCCCCCCTATCCTCTGTCTCCCAGGACCCTGTCGCGGCGACATCACTGGCTGTAGGTTTCCTGCGTTTCTGAATGACACATATCTTTGTTGCTCCTGCCGAAGGAAAGAAAAATGCTTCTGGCAAAGGACTAATTAAGATATTCCAGTGCTGTACCTTCTGTGCTATATTAGAGATCCATTTATATTAGAATATAGTATTTTCTACCAGTTGAGTTTTAAGATGTTTTTTAAGACTAGCTGAAAATACGTGGTGCAGCAATGACGGCAATAATGGCCAATAGTTTGTATATAACAAGAGATAATCGTGGTGGCTATAACACAGATTACTAGTCAGATGAGTGTAAATACATTTCAAGTAAGATAAGAGAACTAGGTAGCCTAACCATAGCAAGCCAGCTCAGAAAATCAGCAGCAAACCGACAGCCAATCATGTTCGTGTCTGACCA
Source organism: Macrobrachium nipponense (assembly GCF_015104395.2). Lineage (NCBI taxonomy): Eukaryota > Metazoa > Arthropoda > Malacostraca > Decapoda > Palaemonidae > Macrobrachium > Macrobrachium nipponense. Next base: position 92,813,492 of record NC_087200.1, on the reverse strand, counting down.
TATAACGCACAAATTTACCAAGTAGGGATCTCGGATTTCATCCTGGCCTCTCCAAGGAGGTTATGTACATGTACACGTGACCTCATTGGGCCCCTTTCTGGTGGTAATAGCAGAACAAAAAAAATGAGTAGATTTAACTGTGTGGAATCGAGGCATGGTAACAGTAACCTTGATGCTGCAGAGTGATCTCTCTTTACATTTGGCAGTTCTTTTTATCTCTGTGTCGAAAGTCGAAATCATAAGTCAAAATGAAGATTAGAAATAAAACAAGGCGAGAGGTCACTGCTCCCATGCTCAGCTTCAGATTCATTGCTATCCCCCAAAAATATCAGTAATGGTGAAATCTGCCACATTCAGCCTGAAGCCTCTGCTGAAGGAATGTGCTCTCTAGTGTCGACTAGAGAAAGAGTGAGTGTGTGCGTACGTGTGTAAGAAAGATCGCGTGATGCCCCAACCAATTCCGAGCAAAGACTTGAAGGCTCAATCTGGCATCTTCGTTGTACAGTAGACGCAAATGGGATACCGGGAGTCTATTTTCTCCATGTGTGTGAGTGTCTGAGTGTACAGTTACCAGAGCCTCCTTCTGAAATGGTGCTTGACAAACCCACAGGCCTTGGACTCCGGACGGTCTTTGGGACAATCAAACTTGCATAAAAATGAATAAAAAAAAAAAAGAATAAATCCCAACCAGTATTGTGTCAACAACTGCCGCTCTGTCCCAGAGACCGTCCAACGATGAGACGAGCGAGAGAGAGAGAGAGAGAGAGAGAGAGATAAATAGATAGATAGATAGATAGATAGATACAAGAGTCCCAAGCGCCATTCATAAATGAGGAATCTCAGTGTTTTATATAATGATAGATGACATCTTCATTCGCTCTGAAATCTTCCCATCCCTATACTGCCCCTAAGGTCCCAATCCTCCCCCCCGCCGACCTAATCTGACACCCCCTTTCCCCCTTTTCCTCTGAATGACCCTTTCCTCAAGAATTATAACGATAATAATAATAATACTATTAATGATAATAATAAGATGCCGCAACGGCACTGATGTGTGGAGACCTTCCTAGAGATAAAATGTAGAATAAATCATTATTAATTGTTCATATGACACAGATTAATAAGTATCTGATGTTAAATATTATTTGCCAATGTGTTTAGGTGTTTTGAATTTGCCGTTTTCTTTGATGACTACAGATGGCGTACTCAGTCAATTAGAACCTGATGTAGTGTGATAGAGAGAGCGTTTTTGGGGGGTTTTTTTTTTGGGTCCCCCCAAGGGGGCTAATAATTATCATATACGTTTGTGATGTCAATATTTTCACAATGGCAGAGAGACCAGGAGGAGGAGGAGAAGAGAGAGATAGAGAGAAGATGAGTCGAATAACTTTGTTTTTTGGAAATCTCATCTCCTGCCTTTGTACTGTACATTAAGTTTGTCTCTGTTTGTTTGTTAGACATTTGGAAACCCATGCCAATTGTTAGTCATGATGCTTTGTGAGGTAAAAGCTGCGAGAATTGGAACACTGTGTATTTTTGTAAATTTCTAAGGAGAAAAAAAATAAATAAAAAAAAGTTTTAGTCGTCAGGATTGGAACTCAATTATGGTTAGATTTTGGGGGAAGTCGTGTAATCATCGTATTCTAGTAAATATATCAAATGTTCTCTTATTTATTTTATTGTTTAAAAAAAAAATTCCCGCCTCCCCTCTTCCCGAAAAGTTATCCAGAGGGTCAAGACAGAATCGGACGACCCTTTTTTTTTGGGATGGAGATAAGAGAGAGACGGGCAACTCTGAAGGAAGCGAGAGATGAACACTGACGGTTACTCGAGAAGAAACCAAATGGTCTCATTCAGAAACAACGATGCCTATCATCATCCACATGTCTGTCTATCGTCTGTCATGGGATAGATAACGTCATTTCTAGTGGTTAGCAAACAAACATTCATCACACCTTTTGCACGTTTCGCTGTTTGGTCGACCGCCGACATTAACGAAGGGAAAGATTAAAAAAAAAGAAAAGAAAAAAAGAGAATACGAAGAAACCCTTCTAGAGAATCACAATGAACGCTGTTCATGAACGAGAGTTGCCGTGACTTCAATTGCAGAGCTATCAGCAAGGAGTTGCAAGTCTTCCGCTAATCTTCACTCAATCATCCCCAAAAGCTTCTGATGTTGTCGGTAGTTCTAAATGTCAAAGTATCGTAAAAAAAAAATACAATAAAAAGAATGTTTTTGAAGGTTTCTGTATGTGTTCTGAAGGACTCCTTGTGATATGGAATGTACATCACCCACTCCTTCATCAATACATTTCTAAAAATATGCATTGGCTTTCATTTCGTCCTTTAGTCTTACTAAGTTGGAGTTTGTGATTGTCTGCAAAGCAGATCTCAGATTAAGAAATAAATAAATAAATAGATAAAATTAAAGATATAATGTTTCTCAAATATCGCAATTGAAAATGCAATTCCTGCAATTATAGTTTGCATAGCAAATGGTTGAAGTATCTGTGGTGATATTTGGAACAGCAGCTGACAGGCTGGATGGTGACCCTGTCACCAATTATTTCAAATCGTGGGCTGTAACCACAGACCCTCTACCATGGCTTTCCAGTCTCTTGAGAATATATTTATATCTTTATCTTTGTGTATACTGTGTTTTTCATTTATTATTTTTAGTCAGTTTTATGTAGAGTTTCATTTATTACAATTAGTTGCTATTTGTTATTGTATATATGCAAATTTTTAGTTTTATTTGAAATATTCTCTCTTTCTTTTTTCAGGTAAGGCATTCATATTTGTGGAAAGTTTTGTGCAAGTTCATGGTCTTTCGGCTCGTCCCCCACCTCTCTCTCTCTCTCTCTCTCTCTCTCTCTCTCTCTCTCTCTCTCCAGTTCCAGCTTGCAACTGCATTTCCACACTCACCTGAATCTGCTGATTTCCAAGACTCCAGTAATACCTGTGTTTGGACCATGAACATGACTTGCCCTTCTGTGGTTAGCAATATTATGTTAATATTTGATAACCCACATAAACAAGATAGGCACTTAACGAATTCAAGCGAGAGTATAGTTATGGAAATAAGTAGTAGTTTGGTACTGTCTTTGACATTTCGATGAAACATCGAAAGAAAGGACAGGTAGCTTGCATTTTTTTTTAATGTAGACAATAGGAGAAAGATTCATTTGTGTATAAAGGTCTTTGAAAATTAATATAATGAATAGTCTACTGAGAGAATATTTCAAAATTTGAAAAGAAAGTGCTGAAATATGTTAAAACTTGATTTTCGAGTTGATTTCTAGTATGGGGTGGTTGACGGGTGAAAGATGATTCACAAGATAAGGTTAAACAGATCATCTTTGCTGAGATAGTTTGATGCTGTAAAGGAAAAGGGAAGAAAAATAATAGCAGAGAAAGAAGTGTTAATCAGATGTTTCTAAACCGAAGGGTTTAAGGACAACGAAGTTGAGCAAAAGTAGTGTTCCCAAAGAATTATAAAAATGGACACAGATCTGTGAAGTACAAAGTAACATATGCTGTAATGTATGGATGTGTCAAGGGCAGCTGACGTGATTCCATCGAGGTTTTCAATTAGGTTTCAGAAGTTGCAAAGCAAGGTTGAGGTAAGTAACTTCATGCAAAGAAAACGCGTATCATCCAATTTCCAGCTGTACATTTTGGAAATTTTAGGTGCGTAAAACGCCTAACTTCATACCTATAGGTAATGTCACGAAGTACGCAAGTTAACCGCAAGCATTAACAAGCTATTTATCTTTCATCAGGAATTCGTAATATTTACAACTATCCAAGTTCGATCTCATTTCGTGATTATGGCCGCGAAAAAAAAAATCAAAATTTCCATAGTATATTGATGAAGGTTGTCCAAAAGAAATTCGGTCCTGCAAGGAAAGTGTTTTCTAATATTTGTGTCATAAAATATGACAACTTGCCACTTTAAGATGAATGATTTAAGTCGGGAGAGAATTCGAAAAATCGGTCTCTATACCTGACATTCAACGAGGATCCGAGAGTGGGTCCCACATACAATCAAGACGTTTTGAAATCAGTACCCATGATATATATTATATATATATATATATATATATATATATATATATATATATATATATATATACGTATGTATGTATGTATGTATTTGTATTTGTATTTATATGGCGAACAGAGAAAAGCAGTCTCTGACTCTTCAATGGAATGCCCGAGGTGGTAGTCCAAGACCAACCCGACCACGCCACTGATTGTTTATGATCACAGTATCAAGATGAATAATGCGCGAAGAGCCAGCCTCTACGGAGCTGAGGTGAGAACAATGCTCATTGTAAGTCCCTCATAAAGTGCCTCAGCGGCGTGGTCGGGATAGTGTTGGCGTGCCACCTCCGTGGCCAAGAGTTCGATTCTTGGGCACTCCATTGAAGAGTGAGAGATGTGCCTTTCTGGTGATAGAAGTTCACTCTCGATTGGTTCGGAAGTCACGTAAAGCCGTTGCTCCCGTTGCTGAATAACCGCTGGTTCCATGCAACATAAAAACACCATACAAACAAACAAAAGCCCCACATAAATCTGAGTTATCTCTCTCTGTTTTATCTTTACTACTTGTAATATGGCCCTTCCAAGACATGCTGCTATTAACTTCTTAGTGCAAATCACTGATAGAATCGGGGTGTTCAGTTTCCAATTCCTCAAGCATTATTGTGAAGACAGAAAAATGAGAAGAAACATGATCTTGGAAGCATAACACAGAAGTGTCATTTACCCCATAAATCCGAAGGCGATCAGGATCACGCGAAGCCAAAACAAGCAAGACTGAGAACGAGCTGCTGAAAAGGTTTGAGAGGGAAAAGCGAGGTGTCAGTGCAAGTAGAGCGGCAGCCCGGAGCGTTGAGATACAACGAACGAGATACCGACTGTAACCCCTACTGGTATTTAGTGGTAGACTTGTAAACTGTGAAACTGACCGTCTGCCGAAAATATATGGGTGGCTTACTTAACAAGCACCACTAATTGCTCGTTAGATTTTGGGTCTAGATCCAATATATGAGATACCAGATGAAACTAATATATAATCTATCATGCAGGGACTCTACTGATTATAGAATGACCATTGACAGACATTTTGGAGGGTGGGTTCCCCCTGACAGACGCACTGAATAGGGGGGGTTAATTGGATCTAAATCCAACTTAGGAGATACCGAGTAAAATTTACACTACAAAAGCACTGCACATCCTAGAATACTGTGGTGGTAATGACAGACGTTTTAGTGGGTGGTTACCCCCTGACAGACGCCCCACAACGAGTGGGGAGGGGGAGGCAGGATCTGCATCCAACATTGGAGATACCAAGTAAAATTTGTACTACAATTGCACTGCACATCCTAGAATGCTGTGATGGTAATGCCAGACATTTCAGTGGGTGGTTACCCCCTGACAGACACCCCACAACGAGTGGGGAGGGGGAGGGGGAGACAGGATCTGCATGTAACATGGAGATATCAAGTAAAATCTGTACTACAATAGTTCTGCACATCCTAGAGTACTGTGGTGGTAATGCCAAACACTTTAGTGGGTAGTTACCTCCTGAGAGACACCCCACAACGAGTGGGGGGGGGGGAGGGGGAAGGGAAGGGGGATACAGGATCTCCATCCAACATCATAGTACCCAGTAAAATTTGTACTACAATAGCACTGCACATCCTAGAGTACTGTGGCGGTAATGACAGACATTTAGAGGGTGGGTTACCCTCTGACAGACACCCCACAACGAGTAGGGAGGGGGAGAGGGATGGGGAGACAGGATCTGCATCCAACATTGGAGATATAAAGTAAAAATGTACCACAATAGCACTTCATATCCTAGAATGCTGTGATGGTAATGCCAGACATTTTAGTGGGTGGTTACCCTTTCACAGACATAACCTACGATTGGAAGGGAGAGGTGGGACACCTTGAAATATTTCAAAATCTATCATATGCAATATTAATATTAGAAATATGGTAAGTATCTGAAAATCGTGAGCCTGTTAAAATGTAAAAGGCAAAAAATTCAAGAAATATTGTGATGTTCAGGATAAAAATTACTGCCGGAGTTATTTTTAAAAATTCCTATTGAAGTATGGAATATTTCACTTCATTAATTCCATCACTCTATATAAATACTATGTGTGAGACTTCCTAGTATATATATATATATATATATATTATATATATAGTATGTGTATATATATATATATATATATATAGTATATATATATATATATATATATTATATATATATATATATATATATATTAGCACTATCCTTTTGTTTTGGAGTTATACTTCACACAAAGTATTTTTATCTGAATGGGAGGGGGTCACAATTGGCAACAGCTACAAGTATGTGTGCTGAGCCATTTTTGAATAATTAAACCAATCATATGGTGCCAATAATTAAACCAGTCATATGGTGCCACTCTTAGTTCCTCTAAAAAAAGAAATGTAAGATAAGTATTCTCGCTTTAATAGCGTCTTTGGTCATTTTCTTTTCTTGCCTATAGTTAGGACACTGCAGCCATGTCGAGGTTCGTAGCCAACGTGTCTTACCATAAATGAATTGTTCTTTAGTTGCTGTTGGTTCGTGTGGGTGAAATGAAATTTTTATCGGATATGGGAATTCAATTGATATTAAGACCAAAGTCCCATCATAAAGAGCCGTTTTTAACACCCGCACATTCACAAAGAGATGATGTATCACAATACAAATAATAACTGGAAACGGAAATGTGAATGAATTGTTCAGGATAAGCTAACTATAAAGATTAAAACATTTTATTCCCCCTCCCGAAGTTGACGATCATACAACTTGGAGCTCCTGACTCCCAAATTAAGTTGGCCTATAATATCATGTCAGTTATCTAATAGTCCACTTATTTTCGGCTGCCTCACTCAAATTGATCTGTGATCTATGACCAAGTATCAAGGTACCATATATATTTTCAGGGAAGAAAATCTAAACTTAAATAGAAATGATACACAGTTTGATGTTTAAAGCCAGCCGAGTGCGTTTGTCTCTTAACTTCCCGCCGGCACGCACCACAGGCCAGCCTATGAAGTTTTTTCACTACATTCTATCAGATGCTGGCTTTGACGACCATTATTCGGCTAATTTTCTCCCTAGTAATATTTTTTTCTTTATTTGTTCATTATATCCAGTAGACAGGCACTAACATCTATTATACCCTCACGTCTGTCAATGTATTTACCATTGTTAATATGATTTATAATGCGTCTCCAACAGTCATAAAAATTTGACAACCGAATGTGCAAATATGTCAGCGTGTGCAAGGCATAGGGCGTCAATCACTGGAGTAGCGATCTCCCTCCGCCGAGAGTGACATCGGAAGGCCATATTGAAAGGTCTCGGTCCAGCTCTTAGTACTATATTTTATTACTATTACTTTTTTTAATCTTTATATTATCATTATTATTATTATTATTATTATTATTATTATTATTCGACCCAATTTCACAGAGAAAAATTACCTTACGAAAACACACCTAGGCACTCCAACCATTGTGGTCAGGCCTAAGCATCCGCTCTTGGATCTAAGCAGTGTCAATCATAAATGGTTCCTGTGTAAATACAGGACTTTCTTTGCATATGGTAGCGAAGCACTAACTAAACAGTAATGTACAATCACTAACCACCAACACTCACAATGCACTTACTCAGTAAGCACTCACACTTGCATACATTCACTATACACACGCACACACACACACACACACACACACTTAACATACACTCACACACACTCTCAATAACACAAAACACTCTGGATACCCAACACTCACTAGGCACTCACTATACACTAAAGTGCTCACTAAACACTTGAAATACTAAATTTACTAAATATTCATTATACCCCAAACACTCAGTAAACATTCACTAAACGCTCACTTAATCCTAAACATTAATTAAACACTAAACATTCACTAAACCCCAAGCACTCATTAAATACTAGCTTACCAAACCCAAATACTTATTAAATATCTAAACAGTGAATGAACATCCACTCATTAAAAACTTAATAAACACTTACTTACTAAACATTTGCTAAACACTAACATTCACAAGACATTCACTTAACGCTCTCACTTAAAATTCGCAAAACTTTCACTAAAACCCTAAACACTCACTGAATACTTACACACTAAATATTCACTAAACACTACCATTCACAAGACATTCACTAAACGTTCACTTAACATTCACAAAACATTTACTAAAACCCTTAAGACAAAACATTCACTGAATACTTACACAATAAACATTCAATAATATTCACAAATAATTCACGAAACCCTAAAGACTCAGTAAACATTCACTGAATACTGACACATTAAACAGTCACTAAACCCTAAACATTCATCAAACACTTACTCATAAACATTCACTAAACGCATACTCACTAAACCCTAACAATTCGCTAAACACTGACTCATTAAACATTAACGATAGAAAAAATTGACAATCGCACTAATTTTTCATTTCTCTTGTTTTCTTTACATTAATGCAAGGTAATTTTTTTTTTTGGTCTAGTTTGCTCTTGTATTTATTCATAATCTTCTTGAGAGAATGGAAATGTTCGAAATAACTTGGTGTGCAGAGATATCGTTTAAAAAAACAGATCCTCTTGTCCTTCCTCAGCCAGGTGTATTATGTCTGACGAATTTTACACCAGCCGAAAAAAAATCGACTTTAGTAACAACAATATTCATTCATAAAACTGATAATACAAAAATGTATCCATGATTTCATTAGCATGAAAGTCAGTAGAAACCAAAAGAAGGTAGTCCTACTTCGATAAAACAAACCGAGTAGGCTGTAGCACAATTATGATCTGTACCCTGACTATAGCGTATATATTACATATGTATTACTATCTATTTAAAGGGTGGGCAAACTCTATTAACAAATGTTTGTACATAGACAATTTTATAGCAAGTAACTCTATTTAACAAATGTTATGTACATAGACATTTTATAGCAATAACTCTAATAATGATAAGAACTTACATGCTACTTTATAGTGTCAGTCTTCCAACCACCACTACATTAATTTTCATATCGTAAACAAAGCTAAAGCGAGTAGGGGAGACCGGGGCTAGTTGGCACACTTTACAATTTTGGTTATTGCGAATATAAAACAAACTTTTTACAAAATTCTTACCACCATTGAAAAATATTAACATTCGTCTTTATCATAGAGCAAAATAATTGTTGTTTGCTTTCAACATAACAATAAGCTTTAGAAAAAAATAACTTTTCGTGCCACTTGCCCCACGGGGTAAGTTGGCACACATTATGGGGTAAGTTGGGACATTGATAATTAAAAGAAAATTACTACATTGCATTTGAATCAAATAGCAAAATTACCCTCTTAATTTCCAAAATACAAAATATAAGGCATTAGTATTACTTCAGATCATCATCTAGTTGTAATTGTGGCAGGTGTGAAATAAATCCTCGTCATAGTCTTCATGCTCCCACATGTTACATGCCCTGCACTGGCTCTCTTCAGCTGAGCTTTCTCCTGGATCAACAAGAGCAGTTCTAAAACTCTGTGTCACGCTGATGACTGATCTGAAGCCCATGTGTCTTTTCGGACATCTCTCAATCTGTTACATAACCCCCCGTAATATCAAAATCTTGAAATAGTCTGTAATTCAAAGTTGAAATTCCATCAATCCTAAACCAATTGAAAACATCAGAATAAGTGACAGCTAGAGGTAAAGCCGAGGAAACTTTACCATGAATGTCACAGATGGGCATACTTGATCCTGGATTACCAGTCATCCACGAATCACATGCCCTGTTAACACATTTCTTCAGATGTCTATAAACACTAAAATCCAGGGGCTGCAACTTGTGAGAACAATGTGAAAGAAATGATAGGACACTAATCTCATTATCCTTCCAAAAATCCAGAAACAAAACGTAAATTATATAAATAAATAGGCGCTTACTATTGTTATCAAATAACGTGTACCAACTTGCCCCATTTATTTTGAGCCAACTTGCCCATCCCTACCATTTGGTACAAAAACGATTACCAGTCCACACCAAGAAGCCTTGAATTAATAATTTTAATGCTATAGAATCTTTAAACAAACTATGCTATCATTGAAAACTAATCTTTATGAATATATAGATGTTATAGCAAATAACAGAAAAATTAAAATATTTACTTACTACCATCAAAATAAAACATTGTCTCATAAATTCGAGCTCCTACCTTCTATCTCTATAGAATTTTGCTGGTAATTGAGGAACCACGTGGCAATTACACAGTATATGTATTAGAGTCATCTTATTGGCAAACTTTAAAGTCATGTTGAGTATGCCAACTTACCCCTGTAGCCAACTAGCCCCGGGCTCCCCTACTATAATTGAAGTCAGTTGCTTGCTTGACAAAATAATAATATGACTGAATTATTATGGGCCTACAGATGACTGTTATTTATATGAAACAAATAAATTATTTTTGAGTTAGATCAGCCATCGTCAACCGGGGTTCCGTGGAACCTTAGGGTTCCGTGAACGATCGCCAGGTGTTCCGTAAGAATTCATGTTTTATTTAATTATTTGTTATTTATAAGTATATATTTTTCGTTAAACATGGCGTGAGAAATCGTAGTCCTATAATTTATTTTATCGTAACATATGGTGCAAAATTTTTTCCCTCTCTTTTACTTAAGGTAATTAATACAAATGCTTACATATATATATACTATATATATATATATATATATATATATATATATATATATATATATGTGTGTGTGTGTGTGTGTGTGTGTGTGTGTGTGTATTGGGGTCCTTGGGATGAGGAAAATTGTCTCAGGGGTTCCTCACAGTGTCAAAGGTTGGGAAAACTGTGTTAGATAAATACAAAGGATATAGAAAGGATAGAAATATTATTAAAATATATCACGATAATGTATAATACGGGTCAATAGTAGCCCGCTATACTAATCTAGACATTCATTATCAGGGCTTGCCCTTCCCCCTGCCCACCTGTTAGTGTGTGTCTGTCAGGGGGAAACCACCCACTGAAATGTCTGTCTTTACCATCACAGCATTCTAGGATATGAAGTGCTATTGTAGTACAAATTTTACTTGGTATCTCCAATGTTGGATGCAGTTCCTGTCTTCCCCTTCCCCTCCCCACTCATTGTGGGGTATCTGTCAGGGGGTAACCACCCACTAATATGTCTAGTATTACCATCACAGCATTCTAGGATGTGCAAGTGCTATTGTAGTACAAATTTTACTTGGTGTCTCCGATGTTGGATGTAGATCCTGTCTCCTCATCCCCTTCCCCCTTCCCCCCCCCCTACTGTTGGGTGGTGTCTCTCAGGAGGTAACTACCCACTAAAATGTCTGGTATTACCACCACAGTACTCTAGGATGTGCAGAACTATTGTAGTACAGATTTTACTTGGTATCTCCATGTTACATGCAGATCCTGTCTCCCCCTCCCCCTCCCCCTCCCCACTCGTTGTGGGGTGTCTGTCAGGGGGTAACCACCCACTAAAACGTCTGTCATTACCACCATAGTATTCTAGGATGTGCAGTGCTTTTGTAGTGTAAATTTTACTCGGTATCTCCTAAGTTGGATCTAGATCCAATTAACCCCCCCTTTTCAGTGCGTCTGTCAGGGGGAACCCACCCTCCAAAATGTCTGTCACTGGTCATTCTATAATCAGTAGAGTCTGCAGATATATTATATATTAATTTCATCTGGTATCTCATATATTGGATCTAGACCCAAAATCTAACGAGCAATTAGTGGTGCTTGTTAAGTAAGCCACCCATATATTTTCGGCAGACGGTCAGTTTCACAGTTTACAAGTCTACTCCTAAATACCTGTAGGGGTTACAGTCGGTATCTCGTTCGTTGTATCTCAATGGTCCGGGCTGCCGGTCTAAAGGCATGTAAGTGATGGGGTGAGGTGTAACCTGAAGTTCTTTGTTATTAAATAAAAAGAATATGGGAGAGAAGAGACGCCTGAGGGATCCAACGAGGGTGCCAGCTCCTCGACTATGACAGAACCAGAGCAATCTGATAAGGAGCTTGACTTTACAGAGATGAGTTAACCCTAAGAGGAGTTTGGCTGAAGGGGGCTGATGACATATCTTGATAAACGGCTTAAGAGTGCCAAGCGCCATGTCAGAAGATTTCCTGTAGTTCCCGAGAAAAGATGACCATATGTTAGAATGGTAGGATATGAAATCGCCAGCTTAACTTGCCTTTTAGCATCCACACTGAAGATCAGATTGAAAGGCTGTTAGATTCTAGGTTGGGAAATGTGTAGCAGGTCCAATGCTTGATCAGGAAAATGAATAAGAACCCGATCATTTAAGGAAATCAGCCTGTTCTCTGGAATTGAAAGAAAAACTATGCCTGTGATTAATTAGTTCATTGCCAAAATTGGAAAATTTTAAGACCTAAAGCTTACGATACACTGAAATAGGAAGAAACTAAAGCCTAAGATGAACTACTATTTCACTCGTGGAGCACAAGTGAAATAGGAAGGAGGCCTTTAATGGGTTATCTCTTCTCAAAATAGGAAGCAACCAAAGCATGTGATGGATTATCTAAACGCCTTCAATGGGAATGAACCAGAACCTATAATTAATTATTTCACAGCCAGAGTTCGAAGAACACAAAGCCAGGGATGAATCTTCTCGCTCACTAAAGCAGCAGAGAAACAAAGCCCATGATGAATTCTCTCTGCCAGTGCAGGAAGGAACAGAAGCTTCTGCAGCGCATCAGTGGCGTGGTCGGGTTGGTCTTGGACTACCACCTCGGTGGCCGCGAGTTCGATTCTCGGGCATTACATTGAGGAGTCAGAGATGTGTATTTCTGGTGATAGAAGTTCACTCTCGACGTGGTTCGGAAGTCACGTAAAGCTGTTGGCCCCGTTGCTGAATAACCACCTGTTCCATGCAACGTAAAAACACCATGCAAACAAACAAACAAACAGAAGCTTCTGCTGAATTATGTCCCTGCCAAAGTGGGAGGGAACCAAAGCCTGTGACACATCGTCTCAAGGAACCAAATCCTGTGGTGAATTATTTTACTTAAAAATTGGGAAGCAACCAAAGCCTTTGGTGAATTATTTCACTGATAAAATGGCAAGGAACCATAGCTTATGATACATTATGCATTCTCTGAAGTAGGAAACAACCAAAGCCTGCGATGAATTATATCACCAAAAACGTGGAATGGAATCAGCGCAAGTGATACATTACCTCAATGTCGTCAGTAAGAAGAAAACAAAGCTTGTGGTGAATTATTTCACTACCGACTTTGGTGAATCTTTTCACTGCCCAAAATAGCAAAGAACCAACACCAGTAATGAATGACGCCATTGCCCAAAATACAAAGGCTTCAAAGACGTCTAGTGAGGAATCTTGTCACTGTCCAAAATGAGAAGACACTTGAGCTTGTGATGAATCATCTCAGAGCGCAAAGTGCAAAGGAACCAAAGCTGTCAAAATGGAAAAAGTTAAACATTTCTATAATTCCATTAAATGCTCAAAATTAAAATTAGAACGAATCTGCTCACTTTCCAATATAGGGAGAAACCAAAGTGTACGGTGAATGGGCTTCTTGTCTGAAATAGGGAGTAGCTGAAGGATTCAGAATCTGTTCAGTACACAGACTGGAGAGCAGCCATCTTGTTATGAATAATAAAGTCTATTTTTAATAGTCCATGTCAAGTTTTCAGCATTCTAGATTGATGCCTCTACCCCCTTGCCCAAGTCTTTGGTATACCTGCCCTCCTTCTCAATCGACTTTTCCTGCAGTCAAGGTCTGTCCTTGAGCCTGCTCTCAGTCGAACGTCATGAAGCGTCTCTCCCCGGCCGAATTTTCTTCTCTCCTGACCCAGAACTTCCTTATTCAGGTGGTCCTCTGATATAGACTGTAAAAAGGATGGGTCACTCCCAAAAGGCCTTTTATGAGGCAGGACTGCATTCCTAGTATTCCCGGTAAGAAAGATTTCAGGAGTAATTTTCGGAGAAGTTTTAAAGTTCAAAAGAGCATGTAATAATACCGTTCAATGAGATGTATATAGGATTGTATAGGATTAAAGGATGTAGAAGCAGAAGTATATAAGGATAATAAAAGATCTGAGATCGATTGGTTAAAATAGGCAGGAGGCTTATGCAGGTGCAGACAAGGAGCGCACATTGAATCGGTTCACTGCACAAACTAGAGTAGAATCAAAACATCTCCTCGATCATGGTAGCCCTGTGGTATCGCTAGGAACTTTCCTCAACATTGTTTTCAGGTTCAGTTGCTGATTAATTCCTCGATAGATTTTCATTGGCACACAACATCGTTGTCCCCTTGAGCTGGAGATTAGGGGATTTAGAAAAATATAAAGGTATGCCTACTGAGTCATCAGTACCCATTGCCTTGCTTTCCCAGGTCTCACGTGGTTGGAGAAGGATTTTAGGAGTTAATCATACGTGTATCTCTTTGAACTCTTCATTGCAACTGCCTCACATTGCTGATCATTATTCAAGGCAAATTCGCAAAGCATAACGGAACCAGTTACTGGACAACGGAATATTACAGGAAATGTGAGCAATCAATCAAACAAATTTAAAATTATAAAAACATGATGAACCAACAAACTGCCATTGCAGTTATGGAAACTGTTTCAAATCACAGAAAACATGCCAATAGTTGAGATATATATATATATATATTATATATATATATATATATATATATAATGTATATGTATATATATATATACATATATATATATACATATATATATATATGTATATATATATATATATATATATATATATATATATATATATATAACTTTCATAAAAGTTAGTTTGTACCCAAATGAGCCACTTCAGATGTTGATTAGATAAATGATAATTCTATATTAACGTTATTACGTTGTGCAAGTCTGACATTCGTGGCAATTATTCATATCTAAATTATTATGTGCAGTGGAGAGAAAAGGAAACAGGAGAATATTAGAAAATATTTTACAGTTTTCCGAAAGAGAGCGATTAAAAAAAATTTTTTGAAAGCTATGGCAAATTGTCGAATATATGTGAACGGCTCCAGATGGAGAACGAGAGAGAAAGGAAAGAGTAGAATTAAAATTATTTAAGATTCAGAATCAGACAAGGAGAGACAACAACACTTGTGAGAGAGACCACTTGTGTGTCCATGAGATACAATGACAGTTTGTGTGAGTGAGAGAGGGAAAGAAAAGAAAAAGTAATGGTGTGCGTGGGTGAGAGAGAGAGCTTTATCTGTTTGTGTATGCATGTGTATGAGAGAAAGAGAGAGAGAGATAAAACAAAAACATATTACGTGCGTCGGTAAGAAAGAAAGGAGAGAGAGAGAGCGAGAGCTTAATTTGAAAGTGTGTGTGGATGTGTATGAGAGAGAGAGAGAAAAGAGAAACAAAACATGTTATGTGCGTGAGTGTGAAAGAAGGGGGGTTGGGGGAGAGAGAGCTTTAATCTGAAAGTGTGTGGATGTGAGAGAGAGAAATAAAATAGTGATATGAGAAAACCTTTTATGTCTTTAGCTGGGGCTGTTCCCAGCTCTCAGCGTGTGATCCTCTTTGCTCTGATTGAGTGTTTGCGAAGGCCTTCAGGTCATCGTAGCCGAAGATGCTTAGGAATTCTATTACAAAAAAAAAAAAGAAAAAAAAAGAATTTTCGTCCCCATTCTCATTTTATTTTGGAGAAAGGAGAATGGGGACGAAAATTCCTATATTTTCTATTATTTTGGTAAGGTGGTTATTGGTAGGTTTTCCACTTTTTTTTTATTTCTTGTTTAATTTCACTATGTATTTAACAGTTTTTTTTTTTTTTGCTGTCATTAAAACATGTTTGTCTTATAGAGACCTCGTTCCAAAGTTAATACAGTTAATATCTTAATTTTGAAATGAAACTATGGACATCAGCAGTAATCGTTTTCAGGATGAGTAGAATCATATTCATCATTTTCCCCAGATTTTAAGGAAATAGAATAGTTGAATGGGAGATGCGCTGTCACGAGGATTAATTAAGACTTGCGTGTGAAGCCTTGTGGATCACAGACTTGGACAGTCAGCATGGCCAACGTTAGGTTTGAAATGACAGGGTTGCAGAATTCAACATTGAAGAAGGATAACACGGCAACGTTTGAAACAAGCATTCAGTTGTCGGTAGTGTGGTTTCCTATTGGTCAGGTGGGCAGTGAATTTGGGTCACATCAGTGCCAAACGAGTAAAACCAAAAGGTAGTAGCAGAGATTGCACTGCCTCAGGTGTGAAAAGTCTGATCAATATATTTTACAGGGTAGTGTAGTACCTTATGAATTCAAATTTGGACAAGATGATTGGTAACACAAGTTTCATTGAAATGACAAGGGGGCAGGTATCTGGGAGTGCAAAGGCTTTTTGAACGATGAAGCTGGATAACTGGTAGAATATTGAAAGTGTTGTAACTGGCGGAAGTGTGGCGCCGTACTAATCAGAAGTTGTAGAGTGAGTAGGAATAACAGAAAAGGGTTTGAAGTGATGCATTAATACCGGCTAGTACCTTACGGATCAGAAGTAACAAAAACAGAAGAGGGGTGGACCTAGATAGAGGGTAGTGGATTAGAACATCGAAAATAACGATAGATAACAGCAGAAGCATTGAAAGAACAGAAAGAAGTAAATATGGAGCCATTTGTATCGGGCTTGGTCTTTAACAAAGGGTAATATAGAATGTTTGAAACTTAGTGTAGTGGTTGGTAGTACTAATCTATATGGATCAGAACTTAGTAAGTATGGTTAATTCCAGACACATTGAAAGGAAGGCAGTAATAGATTTAGAGACGGGAACAGTAAGGCTCGTGGGTGACATCTGAATGTATGAAAAGCAATGGCAGTCTGTAGTGATGTACTTCGTAGTTCAGAAGTTAAGCAATATTTGAATATTAGGGACGATGAAAGGACAGGGTCATTTTCAAAGTGTAGAACACTGGATCAGAGACAAAAACAATAAGGATGGATAATTTTGGAATGTCTTAAACTCTGTGGTGATCTGTATACATATTCCATAGGGATCGGAATTTAAACAATGGCAGTAGTTAATTTAAACAATTGCAATTTTTAATTCTAGAAGCAGTGAAAGTAAAAGACAGGGGTCGAATTGCGGAAGCAATGTACCTGGATCAGACGTAGGCAGTAAGGATTGATTATTAGAGTGTGTGAACAAATGGGGTTACCCAAGGAGTGCGTAACCGCCTGGACCAGAACATTTCCAGAAAACAAAGGTATCTTCAGGTTTGGTGAAACATGAGTAGCTATGAGTGGGAGCATAAAAATCACACCTTATAGATAACAAGGATAACTTCAGAAATTTTGTAATTACAAGGAAGAAGAGAACACTCACAGGTAATGATCAAGGATAAGAGTCGAGTTGAATTTTTCATGGACGAGAAGGTCATGAAGAACTTCATAATCAAAGGTGGTTATGTGACAGAATGAGGAAAAGGATACATTATTAGAATTTTGGGGGCTTTGAAGACCTTGCTGCGAATAACAAATATTTGATAACTGTGCAGAAAAGGTAAGGAAGAAAAATTTTGTCACAGTTTGGTAGCAGTTGCAGACCAGTTTTTGAAGTGGCTATTTTTTTATCACTTTTTCTGTACTTTTCTATTCTTTATCTTTCGTTTATTCGCATATAAGCAATCTGTTCTGTGAAAGCTTAATAGTTGGGTAAGTCCATAGCCTTCAGACCTGTTCCTTGAGAACGGAACATGAAGAATGAACATTCGTAGATGAATGCTGCAGGAAAGGCTTGAACTGAAATCTGTTTCTTTATGATATGGACACCGGGAAGACCAAAGCTCGCAAAGACAATATCGGTGGGTGGCTGCGAAAAACTAAAAGTAGAAACCTTATCGTCTTAATAATTATAAACCTAGTTCTTAAAAGCAGCCAATGAGTTTGGAAATCAAAGAAAACAAGAGAATTCGAAAGTCTGAGACTAAGACATCCTAGTTTGAAATTTTACTCAGTAAAATATGAGGCATTCGAGTAACAAAAAACATGAATAGCAATTGTTGTTTCACATCACAATTATGTGAAAAGGAAAAGAAAGTAGATCATTCCATTTTGCAGTGGGATTTCTGCAAAATATTTAAGCGTAGAATTTGTTTGGGAGCAAAGTTAAGATGTGTGTAGGAATTGTTTAGCCAACTCTCCATTATGGAAGCAAACCGGGGGTGTGATTAATTCACTACTGATAAGCCTTATGCATAGGTATGTGAACCTTCGTATGGGACAATCATCTGTGCAGGTGTTTCTTTAAGTCAGCATAAAAGGAAAACATGATGACTTCTGTTTCATTTCCTGTAGGTCTGTCATGTACGTATGTGTAGGGGTGACCACGAAGTTCATGTTAGTGTGTAAGTTTCATGGAAAAATAAAGCTTTCTGTTTACTTCTTTGAGACAGAACAAATGACGCTCACGCATACAAAACAAGCAACGCACGCTTTACGTACGGATGGATGCTGGCTTACAATAGCATTACATCCCTCCCCCCATTCTCCATCCCAAGGGAATCCACATCTGCCCGGTAAAATATCCGACGCTAAAAGTTGGCTGAGAACCCAACCCGTTGTATTCCAGAGATGGAAACAATTTCTCTCTCTCTCTCTCTCTCTCTCTCTCAGTGGGATGTCTGTCTCCCATGAGGGTAAAGGACGCCCCGTAGTTTCCAGCAGCCTCCCTTTTCTTCATCTGTTATTTTGTCTTGGGTGTTCCTCTCTCCGCCATCATTTTTCCGTTGCAAGTTTTTAATTCTGTTCGTTTGTATGTCAGAGGAAATGGCGATGCTGGTGTATGGATTCAAAGTCCATCTTGTCAGCCGATGAATATGTTCATTTTAAAAAGGAAGAATACTAACACAATAATAACGCCAAGGAACTCAAATCGAAACTAAGTAAATGTCACATAATTATAAGGTAAGATTGATGTGGCATAGAAATGTCGTTTATTTCGGCAATATAAGGTTAAATTGCATGACGCTTTTGTCGCTAGATATGTAATTAGAGTATTGTATGTCTATATCTGGAGGTGAAAGGAAACTAGGAGAGTGTGGAAAAAGTAATGTTAGTGTAAATGATAGAAAAATATACCTGGTTAGCTCGAGCTGGTGTCTGGGAGTAACTTTAACAGATGATGGTAGAGGAAGAGAATTGTTGTGAATTGAAGAGCAAGTGGAGCAAGGGAGATAGCAGGATCTCTACAAAAGTACTGAAGGAGAAGATCGTTAGTGGAAGCAAGATACAGGAAGTACGTGGAGGGACTTGCAAGTCTCCTATATGGAAGTGAAGTTTGGATGTTGTGTGCGATTGACAGGCGAAGGTTAAAAGTTTAATGTGCGGAAGTATGGGAAACATTAAGCATGAATAAAAGATTGATCGGAGGACCTTTAAATGGTTAGAGGTAGTCCGAGAGAATATTAGGCAAATAAGATAAAGGTTGTGCGGGAATGAAAAGGCCTATACGAAAGACACAGGTAAGTGGCGCAGTGTTGACTATCAGCAGATGAAATTTCTGTGTAAGCATGGAAAGTGGTTTATTCGCCAACAAGACCGCTTGAGGATAAACGGGGCAGTAAATTTCGTTTTTTTTTTTCTGAAAACCAATCCAGAACAGTAAATAATTCATCAGATAGTCGATTGTAGGTATGTGTGTGTGTTCATTTTTTTCGAACTTTGGGAAATCAACGGAGAGCCATTTGAGCCCAGCAAACTGCCCAAATGAAATAGCGCGTTCCCCCCGCACGCCCCCCCCCCCCCCCCGCCGGCCCCCCTAATAAAGCTGTACGTGCATGGTAGGGGGACACTAAACTAATTTGCATCACTCGACCGGCGTATTGCATTACTAGTCTCCCTACTTGTTTCTGGAAGGCCAGTTGCTAGCCTCTCTCTCTCTCTCTCTCTCTTCTCTCTCTCTCTCTCTCTCTCTCTCTCTTCAACGCGGTCGTCAGTTCGTAGCGTGTTCGTTGAAAATGAAATAAATGGCTGTATAAGAGCTCTTCGGTCCCAAGCTGCCACCCCTTTCATTTCTTTTACTATACCTCCTTTCATATTCTCCTGCTTCTGGAAATCTTACTCTCCACCCTCTCAAAGTGCAACTGAGAGGTTTTCTTCTTGTTACACTTTTGACCTACTAACTCTTATATTCTAATTCTGGAAGAAAAAAAAGAAGCCAAAATAAACTATAGAAAGTAACATGAAATCCTGAATTCTCACCCCAAGGAAGGAACACCGTCATGATCAATACCACCGATAATGTCATATTTCATGAGAAATAATGTACTGCGGTCTTACAAAGAATAATTAACACCTTCATAAGGTGGTAATTATGTGCTACCAGAGATATCATGGGTTAAGAGTAGATTTTTACTATGATAAAACTCTTTCAAGTTAGTAGAGTAATATAGACATTTAGTAAATGAAAATGTTTTCTCGGGTATCTTTCTATTATTTGTCGTAAATGAATAATCACCATCAGCACAATAAATTACTGGGAATAAATTAGAAAGCCCATTTTATGCGGTGGCAATTGCTAGTAATATTAAAGCGAATATGTAAGAAATTATGCTCCCTTACCCTTGTATCGCTGAATGATGCAGCCGCATGCAAGAAAGGTCAACATTCCCTTGACCGTAAGACAATACATTTCCTGACCATAATTCTGAGCTAGTTACTGTCGCACGTGGTCCCGTAGGGGGGCTAGTGCCGTCAGGGAACATCACGGGGTGCACTGTAGGCATTAATACTGGCCATTTAAGGGACTGCGAGTTATCATTTTTCTCAAATATCCTTCAAAGTTATTGTTTGATCCAAATGATACTTTGACACAGTGAACAAGACACCTCTGATTTTTGGTAATGTAGTACCTCGTCAAATGGTGTTAGTTGAGACGTTTTACACTTGACTTACAAGGTGTTGCCAAGCATCGCCAACCTACGTAATCGAACGTCCTTTATCCCCATCCCATCTCTCCTTACCTCCCTCCCTCCCTCCCTCCCTCCCTTTTCCTTCACCTATTGTTAATGTATTTTCTTAAGTTTTACATATAAAAATGGGAGTAGGCTAAGGAGCATATGACCTTCAACCTGTTTACCCAGAATAATGTACCTATTATCACGATCTCTTAAATCCCTTAACCCTCGTATCGATGTGTTGACTACAAGCAGATAAGATAAGTTAACCAAAATCAAATAAGACAATTTGATCTACAACCCATTATATAATTAACATTGCTCGTCTCGTAATTCCCATGACCTCTGTAACGCGATCACATGGCCTGTGTATGCAGAACACATACACAAGCATGCTGTCAAAATGAAAAAAGATAAGATTCTTAGTAGTCTGTTAAGCAATTATAAAAAAATTAGCGAATGTCACAATTATTTATTTTATAAATATATATTTTGCATAGATAAATATATCATTACTAAAACTAGTGTAGCAATTATTGATTGGATAATGGTGAGACGTGCATTTATCAAAGAAAAAAAAAATTACTGAAGAAACCATAACACAAATGAAAAATTTAGAAGATTACGGCTTAGGGCTGGCTTCAGAGTGAAGGAAATTAGGTAAACTTAGAGGTTTAGCGTGAGTACATATATTTCACTGCTCTAAGAAAATTAAGGTAGCAAGATTGGCTCACTGCTGTAGACTGGTATGGAGGACCGGAATAGTAGGTCCCGGTGGAAATAAAACAGTGGAGATATGATGAATCCATATGGTGAATCCCTGAGTCACACGTTCACAAGATTCCACTTCCCAAAACGAGGCACATAGTACGGCATCTGCAAGTAGATTGCATTAAGTCATAAATACGCTGGCTAAAAACGTGGCGGGGATCAGGGACTGCAACGACAAAACTAAACACAATCCCTATTGCTGGAGTTAGGCTAGAGAATAATCACAGGGGTGTAGGATAAAGGCTTACACGAAAACATTTTACTTTATGTCCCAGTGGTGAATAGCAACACTATTCATAACAGGAACTACTAATTCAGTTAGTACTATAGGAGGAACTGTACAGCATCACAGAACGAAAGGGGGGAGCACTTATGTGGTACAATGACGGAAGTATTGTGGGGGGGGGGGGGGGGGGGCGACTAAGGACCCTAAGTTGCTTGTAGCAATGAAATTGAAAATAAACACAGCAGTAGAAATGTAAGTGATGGACTGCCTTGAACCATTAACTTTGCACTTTACCTGGTAGCCTGGGTTCGTCCGTCTTCAATGGTGGCGTTGATAGGGGGAAAACACCATAGAGAGAGTCAATGAACACGTGGAGCAATCTCAAGGAGACATTCTGCTCAAGCGGGACCATCGTGGTTAAAGATGGGGAGTCGAGGTCTAAGCCGTTCTTTCGTCTGTGACCTTTCTTATTGTCTCGGCCCTAGTTCTACTTCGGATCTATCCGGTAGGTAGCAACAGCTGTTCCGTTGCCGCCTTGTGGCTTTTCAAATTCCATGTGGCTCACACTCTGTTGGGACAGCTGGCTTAATTCTGAGGCGTTCAGGTCACCTGTAGAATGAAATGGACAAAGGCAGTCTTTTTGGAAGGAACAGAGAGATCTTTTATAGGGGTAGTGGAGAATCATAGAGTAGCTACTGTTTTATTTATTTATATGAATATTTTATGCTATTCAAGCTTCGTGATTTTTATAATTTAGAAACAATAATATATATATATATATATATATATATATATATATAATATATATGAAATATATTATATATATATAAATTAAAATATATATATCTATATATATATATCTATATATATATATATATATATATATATATATATATATATATATATATATATACTTCAAGGGTGAGATAGAGACAATGTAATAGACATGATAGAGAGATAGATACATTAATTGACCAATATGTTTTTTATGTGTGCTTGTGTGTTATGAAGATTCACTTACCTATTGACGTTAATCCTTAATTTATTGTCAGCTTTCTCCATTTGGTATAAGCGGCAGCTGACAGACAAGCCCTTATTATACGGTATGACCTGACAAGCCAAAGTTACTATTAACAGAAAACGAGAAAAATTAACCATTATTCTGGTCGTCACGTCAAACCTCGCTATCCTTTACATTATGAACTCTCCAATTACCTGCTGGATTTGACAAATATCATGGAAGACGGTATTTTATTGCATATTGCAAATTACAGAGATATTTAGTTGGGCGAGGGGGGAGAGATAAAAGAAGAGCGATAAAGAAAGCGTGAGAGAGACGGGGAAGGGATGGGAGATAGAGGATGTTCGATTCTGTCTGTAGATTAGCCCTGCTGATTCATGCGACTTTACCTTGAAAAGACAAGAGTAAACACCTTAACTAACACCATTTGACAATGCAATCTATTTCCAAAAATTAGCGGGAGGTGTCTCGTACGTTAAGTCAAAGAACCAATTCGATCAGTTAATAAGTTTGAGAGATATTTGAGAAAAACGATAACTCGCGGTCCCTGAAATGGACAAAAGAAGTTCTTTATAGCAACCCTTCGGCCCCTAACTGCAACCTCTTTCATTCCTTTTACTGAAGCTGTATTCATATGATCTTCCTTCCATTTTGCTATCCACCTTCTCGTATTGATTATTTCATAGTGCAACTGCGAGGTTTTCTTCCTGTCCTTTGTACTCTCAATATCCTCATAGGTCCCAGTTGGTCTTTGGTTTATACTCCATTCCATGCCGTCGCGTTGGCACTAGAGAGAGAGAGAGAGAGAGAGAGAGAGAGAGAGTCAATAGTTTGTTAAGGCATGGTAATCTCATTGTTTACGCACAGCTTCCTACCAGTCAGCGCCATGAGGCCGTATCAATATAGACCTGTCTCTGGGTAATGATTTAGTGATTTAATATTTGCGCGTGTAAAAAATTTAAATCTGTTCAGTGCTGTTCTGGCAAATCTGAATTTTTCTTGTCCCCTTTAAAACACTTCTGTCCCTTTCAGCAACTGTTGTAGTTTTTAGTCGATTATGGAAAATAGACAATAATGTTGATTAACTGTGAATTTTCCATCGCTTCATTTATAAAAATTTAATCTCATTGGTAAGCATGAGAAAGACAAAGTGTTAATGGTCTCTTTATAGATAACCCTTTGGACTTAGCATTAAAAAAATTCCAAAGTGTTTCTTTGTATAGGCAACATATCTATTTTCTTCGTATAGTTTCATTTTTTAAGTTTGGTCGTATTCATCTAATCATTTACCAAGAGATGATAATTTGTTTGTTGCATCATTAATCGTCTCCTTATTTAGGTTTTCTCTTCTTCTGTCTTGTCTTTCTCTTGTGTCAGTTCATTCTGCTGAGACAAGTTTGTCAAGTTCGTAGGGTTGTGGTTTGTGCTGTTATAATTCGTAAACGTCATGAATATAAATTACTGATAAAAGAGCTGAAGCTAAAAAGAGCACAGATCAGGTGCTACTGCGAAGAGCAATAGTTATCACCTATCCCACTATACTGTTTATATTGTTTTTTTTTTCCACTTTAAATCACGGACACCTACAAACAATTTAGTCTCTTTCAGCAGTGTCATAATTTTTAAGTCGGTTACGGATAATAGAATATAAATCTAATGTAACTATTTTCCATCTTTTGATTTTGCGAAAATCTTTAACCTCAAATGTGATCGCTAGAAAGCGGCGTGATGATATTGCCTTTATAGTATTTAGTACGTAATGGCTGATGTTCAGACCGATAAGCAAAATTTCTTGTATGCTACAAATATTTTAATTGAGCAGGGCCGCAGAAAACTGCAAGGAAGGAGAGTGACTAAAAAAAAAAAGCGAGAGAAACATTAAGAAAAAAAGCAGAAAAGAAGAAATTGTCGAAAAGAAAAACAGCAACGAGTAGAATGAAAACACTACACGAATCATAACCTGAATCTGAAAGAGAATTATGAATAGCCGTGAGGGAACCTTTGCATCAAGTCAAAGGCAGAACAAACCACAAAGAAACTTCCTAAAAGAAAAAAGAAAGAAATAAAGGAGAAAGAAAAAAAAAACAGGAATTCAAGAGAAGCGTGAAACGACGGCTTTTGTAGGCAGAACAATAATGCCTTGGAACGTCTCGATTTGACAAAGGAACGAGAGCAAAGTATTAACGTCGTCAGATGTGTGAGAAGAAATGGACTTCTGAGATTCGCGCTGAAATTTCTCTTTGCTTTTCTGGAACTTCTGGCACTTAATGAGTTGACGCTATCATTTTGTTGCACAAGAAGTAACGGATTTGTTGTCCATTATTTTTATTTTTTTCTTGTTGCAAAAGGTACAGAATATAAATGGATTATTTGTATAAAAATGTGGTTAAATGAAATTATTAACTAAAATTTAACCGAGAGTTAATATAATAAGTGAAATTTAATGGAGAAGAAACCAGTGACTTATTATTTAACCAATGCTGACCAATAATTGTCGAAAACAACGATGAAACGCGAAGCGCATCATGTTTTACCATAGTGCTCAAGTAACTTGTAAAAACCCAGAGTCTCTCATCCTTTTTACGGTCGTCGCTCGAGTTCTCTTGGTCCTCCTGAGGTATTTATGTCTTCTTGCGAGTAAATAAAGCAGACAGAATGTTTAGCTGTAGCATCGGCAACAGTTAAACGTAGATCTCCCAATCTCGATAAGAAGGCAATTCAAGTACTGTATACCAATCTGAATAGGAACATTTCGTTCCTTAGGCCCCTGAAAATCTTTCCTGGCTCCCAGGAGGGCTATGTCGTCCACGTAGAGATGAAACTGTCGTAAACCACCCACGCCAAGGAGTTGCTCGTTTATGAAAGTAGGGCTTTACATCTAATCTTGGGCTTCTCATTAATAGGAAGACATTTCTTTCGTGGTTGTGAATTCATACGTTCAAAAATAGTAAGTCGTAGCCCACGTAATGAGAAATCCTTTAGTAATTTGATAGGTAACCCAAAGGTTGAACTAAGGGTCAATGGGCTTCGAATATTTACATGATTAGCTATAAGATATTCCCAAGGTAGAGTGATTTGCCGGTGTCTTCATATTCATTCTGTTTGAAAGTGTTTCGGGATAAGCTTAATTACCATCCCACGCCCTTCCCAACCTTGGTTGCAGCACCCACCACCCAACCCTCACTCACTAACAAGCAGTTACTTCATTCCCAGACCAGGACTTCAGAGGTATAATGAGTTCTTCACAAAATGGGCCTAAATCGTTTTTCCTTCATTGGGATCCTTCTCGAAACTTGCTGTTAAGGCTAGGGTGGTATAAATGGATAACATTACAGCTCCTTGAGGAGCAAAATGCCCTGCTGGCGCCAGGTCAACTTCTTCAACAAATGAAGGTTGTAACCAACTGACCACGAATGTTTATTATGTTAGTGTCTTCTAAAAGACGAAGTACTTACATCACGAAGTTTTTACTGGTACACCTGCTCGGCTGAGGAAGAAAACGACAGAACCCCTCTTTATCATATCTCATAATTAACTAAGGCCACTGAATTAGATTCAGAGTTACAAAAGTAGACTTTATTAGAAAGTGTAACAAGTAACTAAGTGGTTAAAGGAACAAGTCATATACTCTCACTTCTAAAATCAAAATAAAGGTGAACCACAATGTATGGAGGATCGAACATAGAAAACGGGATCTCACACACAGCTGGGACTAAACAAAAATCGTAAGACAAATTACCCAACATCATATTACAACCAAATAGTAAGTCTTTGGTTAGTTCAACGACGTGACCACCACTTTTCATTAAATGGTCATTAGCCCAAAGCATTGTACAGAGCTTCACTGTGAAAAAAGA
>NC_087200.1:92691570-92781570 GCF_015104395.2 Macrobrachium nipponense | reverse complement strand
GGATTTCCATTGCGTGTTCTCAACACGGAGAAAAACTATCGTTTCTAATCAATTTAAGACAAAATATCCGGAGATTTTTCCAGCTGTCGTCTTCTATTTCTGGAAGGGAAACGCGAAGAAAAAATCTTTTTTATTATATTTGGTTCACTGAGCTTCAGGATTGCGGGGAAAAATTTGTTTTCTGTATTTTCGTTTGGTGTGTCCGTGTGAAGGCAGATCTAAGTGCGGTAGTTTACCCGTCTTTAGCTTCGGCCTGAGAGAGGAAAAGAGAATAATTGGGCAGAAGCTACAAGGTCTGTTTCTTAACACCTACTAGGGTGTGTGCAACTGGTTATGGGAAATTAGGCATTTCTGACTATGACCTTGGATTTAGTAGCAATCATATAAACGTTATGACTGAGGGCCTTCTTCAAAATGGGTAATAGTTAGGTAAACACTAAGTTTTAACTTGAATAACTGTATTTACACACCCTGACATATCAGAAGTATAATGATAACACAATAGGGATTAAGGGACGAAAGAGGTCCCTTAAAATGACATACGAATTAACACAATAAATGAGATCTGGAAGTACACACAAAGGTGACCCTCTATTCTGGGGCACAGGGAGCGAAGAAGTACAGTGGAAGGGATCACACTATCAATAAGAGTGGACGGGGTTATGCAGATTGAACATGACACCTGGTAGTGGATTGAGGTGGAGGTGTACTGAGGGTACCTAACATCTCAATCTCACAGCAGTGAAATACCTTTACTTTAGCACAATAAATGCTCTTGGCTGAAGGCATGAAACAATGCATGAATATTAAGCAATACAGGACTTGCACTTGGAAATGGAAAAATAAATAAAGTCTGAGAATTAGGACGTGATTGACTGTTAATGGAACCTTTGAATGTGGCACTTGACCATCTGCAGTAGATGGAGTCGTCTTCCTTGGGGGCCGCCAGCGGGGGAGGGAATGAACAGGACACCTGAAAGCTTCACTTGAAGCTAGCAACAGCCATGTTCCAAAAGGAGAGTAGCACAGGCAAACGAGGCAACCACTTTGCCAGAGTCGGACTGTGTTCTCTGAATGTCTAAAAGTCTATGAGGGCGCTGAGATGTTGTTTTAGATTAACCTGACCATATGCCAGCATGGGCTCTTGCTCATAGAGCAGAACGTAAGAGGCGCTGAGACCCATTATTCCTCCAAGGCTGAGATGCTGCAGGGTCCTTTTATAGTGCTCAGGGCTTATGCTCGAGCATCCGGACAGATGGCGCTTGTAATCTATCTGACAGCGTCAACTGCACAAAGTCTCCAAGACACGAGGTCAGTGCGACTCGTTCCTTTAAACATGTCAGTTACCTCGTGTTCTTCGCTTCTGTCCAGCACTGGTTTGCCCTTGGGCAGGAATGAACTTTCTTCTCAGCCAGCCACCTGCAAACCAAGGTCTCGCAGTCAAACGAACAAGGGCAGATAACAGAGTTAATTCTCAAAGGAAGTGGTGAGTGATTGGTAGGGGTGAATTTCGACTTTACCTACTTTACCTTATTAAAGCAAATACAAAAATAATTGTTTTATTCTTATTGATGTTACGTTAATGGTGTAAGAAGAGCGTTCCCTCGTTACACCTCCCCAACCCAGATGACATTCACACCTTAAAACAGGTTGGAATGGCTGATGATAGCAATTGAATCTAACAATTAACTCACTCCACAACCTTATACTTAAAAGAAAATAAAAATAAAAATTCTGCAATAAATTATCTTACTGCTAGAAAATCATAACATCCGAAATTAAATGAAAATGATAGCATCATACAATGAATATCATTTGAAACAGTTACTTAATTTGTAACAAAATAAACCTTAAACTATAAGGTTATCTTGACATTATCATGCACTGTGATTTAATACTACTCTGCATTATAGTGTGTAGTACATTTTGAGCCCAAGGCTCATACATTAATCATAGAAATGGAATAAGTCAAAAGAAGGGAGTATCTTACCCCTTTTATGAATCACTTATATGATAAGCTGATAATGTGGTACTTAAATAATATTACTGTGCCATATCAAGGCACTAACAGTTACATGTGCAGGGTGGCACTGTTATCAATACATGAAAATTGACACTAGGTTGCCACTGATGTGGTTTTTGAAAACATGACAAAATGGCGAACTTCACAAGAATTTATATTATTCGTACACGTACACAAAAACAGGAAATGGTATAGAGTCAAATATTCGGGAATATTCAGTTACACAGAATAGAATTAAAATAAATGACTTGAATATGAGTAATCCTTTAAGCAAAAGGTCGAATTAGTATGCCAAACTTTATTGATAGCTTTTGTAATGGCTAAACTGGTTCCTTATCCTATGAAAGTGAACCAAGCACATATGAGATCGCCATGGGCGTGATGAACTGCAGTTCAAAGGGCTCTAAACCCCAGCCAGGTAAATCTGCCAATTGTTTGAAAGTAGTTTCCACATGAGGAGTGCCAGACTGGTCATGCAGCCATGACACTTCTAGAATCAGGAAAAATGTGGCACTATGCCAAGTATGGTACTTCTTAGTGTAATCCTATTGGCTTTAGAGGCATATTATTTAAAACTCATTATGCCTTTGGTGGCATTTTCATGAAGGTCAACGAACCTATAGGGCCAGAATCTTTGGCAAATAGCACGCTGCATAGGCAGATCATGAATTAAAGGATAAGATGCCTTAATAAGGCATAAAAGGAATGAAAAAAGAAAATGTAAAAGGTAAAGAGATAAAAGATTACAAGCTGAGTCAGTTACCAAAATGATAAGAATGAAGTCATGCAAGAAGAACCTGGCATCCTCTTCTGGATAGAGGAGCCAGAATTCTCCTTAAAATGGAGGCACTGTGAGTGCCATCTGCTGACTAAACGTTTGTCAGGGCTAATATCGCCTGTACTTTACTTAATTAAAGCAAGTACAAAAATTATTCTTTTACTCTTACTAACGTTATGTTAATGGAAGATGAGATGGGGAAGAAGAGGGTTCCCTCGTTAATATATATATATATATATATATATATATATATATATATATATATATATATATATATATATATATATTTGGGAATATTATCTAACATCCGGTCCCAAGCCCGGGTAAAAGAGGAGTGTTGGGTATAGGGTTAGCGTCCCTGCCTTATAAAAAGCATATTTTTACTGAAACGTATAGCAGACCTAATATAGATGAATCCTTTATAGATGACAATGCGAGGAATGGACTATTAAAGTGGAAAACACCACTGAAATTAGGTACTATTCATGTGCTTAGTCTGTATAGAGCAGGATATGCTCAAACACTCATCAGTGAAGTTAAGAATTATCAGTTAAATATAACTTCTCTGCAGGAGACAAGATGGACTAGAAATGGTGAGTGTAAGATAGATGGTTATAGAGTCCTATATAGTGGCAGAGATGATGGTATGCACAGGGTGGCATGGGCTTTTGTCTGACAGATAAAATGTATAGAGTGGTTGAAAGCTTTACGCCAGTAATTGAAAGATTAGCAGAACTCAGAGTATAGAGCAATTGGTTAAAACTGTAAGTAAAAGTAACTTATTCCCCCACAGAAGATAGCGATGATGATGAGAAAGATGATTTTTACGAAAAGCTCCAGGAGGTTGTAGAACAAACACCAAAGCATGACATAGTAGTACATGTAGTATTGGGTGACTTTAATGTTAAGATTGGGCATGAAGTAGATATATTGGGCCTAACAATTGGAAGACATGGTGCCCATGAGGTTAGTAGTGAGAATGGAATAGGACTTGCTTCATTTGCTAACTCCAGTGGGATGGTTGTAGGTGGCGCAATATTTTCCCATAGAGAAATTCACCAGCTCACATGGAATTCACTTGATGGAAATACAAGAAATCAAATTGATCACATACTTATACAACACAAATCCAGAGGTTCATTGCTTGACGTATGTAGCCTCAAAGGAGTTGATTGTGATTCTGACCAACACTTAGGACTCCAGGAAAATTGTGGAGACATAGAACAAATTGTTGTAGAAGCAGCCGAGGAAACCATTGGGTACGTGAAGAGCACACGTAACAAACATTGGTTTGGTGGTGACTGCAGAAGAATAATAGCGAGTGAAAGGAAACGAACAAAGGATAGAATTCTTGCAGAACAAGAATTATCAGACACCAGGAGACAATTCAGGGAGAAAAGAAGGGCAGCAACGAGAATAAACAGAAGAAAGAAGAGAGAAGCGTTGAATAAGGAACCTGATGACATGGCGAGAGAGAAACATAAGAAATGGTACAATAAAGGAAGGCTATAGGGTTATCAGGAAATTAAAGAATGGATACCAAGCAAGAAGCAGAATAGTGAAAGTTGTCAATAGAAGAATTACAGTACAGGAAGACAAAGTACTAGAGATATGGAAGAACTATTTCTGTGAGCTGTTAAACAGAGATGACCCATTAAATCCTGTTGAAGGGAGACATATGCAGGCACCAGATTTGAGCGTGGAGGAACCAGTGCTGATAGATGTGAAGAATGCCATCAATAGCCTGAAGAATAAGAAGGCGCCTGCTTTAAATAACATACCAGCAGCGTTTCTTACAAATGGCAGCGAGATGTTGCACTCAAAGACCTTTGAGCTAATAATAATGATCTGGAGAACAGAAGAGAAGCCAACAACAAGAGAAATAGGCATCATTATCCCGGTACATAAGACAGACTGTGCTAATCATAGAGGGATTACACTTTTGCCAACCTACTATAAGATACTAACGAAGATTATAAAATATAAATTAGATTAACCTTACGCTGAGATAGTATTGGGCGAATATCAATGTGAATTCAGAAAGAGAAGATCAACAATTGACCCGATTTTTACTCTTAGATAATGGAAAAACACTGGAAGTATAATAGAGATATGTGGCAGGTTTTTGTAGACTTCAAGTAAGCGTATGATATCATCCATAGACCATCAATGTGCAATATTATGAAGGAATTTGGTGTACCAGAAAAGCTTATAAACTGCTAAGTCTTAGTTGGCTATTAGATTAGTAAAGTTTTATGAATTTGGGCCATGGACACTGACTAAACGTCAAGAAGAGAGACTACCAGTTTTTGAATAACATTTTACGTAAAATTTTACGCCGAATAACAGGTCCCTTTTACGATATAAATAAAGGTACTTGGAGAAGAAGGCACAACAAAGAAATGAGATTTAACCAGACAACCGCTAATAACTGGCTATGTGAGATCGCAGACGATACGTTGGGCTGGAAACATGGTTAGAAAGAGGACAGAATGCCTGAAGTGGTTATGGAAGTTCGGTCAGTAGAAGGGAGAAGAGTGGAGGGGAGGCCGAGGATGACGTGGAAAGATATTGCGTTCAGAGATCTAAGAGAATTCGGAGAGGAAGAGGATCCTGAGAATAACTGGAAATGCAGCACTCAACAGGGGAACGTAAAGAGGTCTGGTGCAAGCGGCCATGGGCCAGTAGGAGGTCCGAGAGCCACCGGAGTGAGAGTATATAATATTTTCTCTACATAATATGGAAATCTTGCTTGGATATGCATTGTCGCCTTCATAAAAATGATCACTGCTATCTTTTAAGTGTTGCGCTTCTTTAAGTGTTAAGAAATTAATCTGGTAACTTCTGCTTAATTATTCTTTCCACCCCGCCCCCTTTTTTCGGACCAAATTTATAAACGGGTAAACAACCACTCTTATTACGCGTTAGATCGACCTTCACACCCACCCACGCAGTTCCATCTTTGTAATGGCACAAATTATAAAATTACAACAAGAGCGTTTTGTGGAATCTCTCAATATCAGTGTTTTAAGAAAAATTTCTTTCCCTTTCAAGTAAGCTCTGGCAAAGATACATCAGGTAAGATAAATGCGTACACACCCAGGGTCGAGATATGACGTACACTTACTTATTCAGTGAGAGCGTGTTTATCGTACTGAAGAGCCTGATAGGTATCTGAACTCAAGCCAGAACTTATTCACTGAACCGCTCGGGGTCGGCGGCGGGGATGGTTCTCGAAATATCTTTGGAAGTGTTCTCGAGTTCCTTATTTCGTATTTTAATGTTTCAATAAAAGATCTAGATTAAATCATTTGAAAATTAATCCTAATCAACGTTTTTTAAAATTACTGAAAGTAATTAAATTTTCCTTCAAATATTTTTTTATTGTGACGATTCGTCCGCTGACATGTTAATTCTGTAATGAAATTTATATTATCTTTGTCAGAGCTTACATGAGAGAGAAATTTTTTTTGTAGAACACTTTTTGAATCATTGCCGAACTTCCCTCGAAAGCACAATAAAAAAATGATGTTGAACTGCGGACCGACGAAGTCATGCAGTTTTCAAGTCGGTCTGCGCTAAGGAACAGCGCCTACGGTCAAGAAACCGTCGAAAGCAAAGCATGTAGTCGGGAACCTATCTATAACAACTGTGAAAGTCAAACAGCCATTGATCCGAGAGTTTCAAGGTAACCATCTCAATATCAGGCATTGAACTCGAGGTACAGTTAAGCAAGTGACGTCAAGCGGATCTTGGCAAGAGTTAAAAAAAGTAAGCAACTTTTGAAGCCATCAAACATTGGAGAGTAAAGATGAAAGAAAGCAACGGTTGAGAACAGTGCTTTGTCAAAAATCTCTCGTGAACATTGCTTGCACTGAAACGATCTCCGGAGCAAAACATGAAGTCATGCATCACTCAAGAAGAGTTTAAAAGTTAAACAGCTCAAGTTCTTCGACTAGTTTCCTAGAAAAGGCAAAAACAAGGCGACCTTGCAGGAGATTTGCATACATAGTAGATCGCTTTTGTAATAAGAATCTGATCAGATCAGATATCATTCGATTTATCTCAGTCGAGTGTAATAGGAGCTTCCTTAAGCATAGAGGCATTAAAGCAAGAGGACCTCAAAGCACTGTCAGTCAGGCTCAGGGAGAAAGGATACAAAGTGAGAGGTGGATCAGGTCCCAAAGGTACTACGGCCATGCAATTCATAAAGGGTCAGAGAAATGCAGTCTGTTCACAAACTATTTAAATGCTAGACATCCCCCCACTTCATATTTCCGATCATCGCTGCTAAAATAAACTTCTTTGAAATTTCCCCGTTGGGTCATTGCGAAAATTGGGTGCTCAACCATTGGGACCAATGTCCTTTATGATAAACGCACCCCGCTCCCTCCCCCAACACCCCTGCTCTCTGTCTGTTATTTTGAACAACATTCATTCGTTTCAATTACACGTGTATTTATATATTACGATTTTATGTCTAAATGTTCTTTGTGGGAACGGCCATTGGGGGCCCGGCTCTAATGAGTAGTTCACTTTCCAGCATGCTGGAAGTACCCAGGGAATACGCATTTTGAATATATGCCACATTTTTAAATGACGCTCTCAAATATCTTTCGGATAGTAAGTAGTAAAGGGGGCGTTATGCACTGCTGCTCTTTTCCGATGTTTTAGGTTCAAAATAATTAGAGTTTATTGAATAGAATGCATCCGTTTGTGCCCTGTCGTTTTATGTTATGTTTAGATTTTCCTGCCCACTGCTACAACATATATCATATATATATATATATATATATATATATATATATATATATATATATATATATATATGTGTGTGTGTGTGTGTGTGTGTGTATGTGTGTATACACACAAATATATATTTAAGGCGCATTTTAACCTTAAATTTTTTTTTTTTTGCACTTTGCAATTTTTCACTGCATCAGCGTTCAGAACTAGTCTAATTTTTTTTAGTATACAACTAAAGCAAATATATATATATATATAATATATATATATATTATATATATATATATATATACACTAATATATATATATATATTATATATGCTATATATATATATATATGTATATGCATATATATATATATATATATATATATATAATATCTTATATATATGTATATATATATGACCTTCTTCCATATTACAGTATGGAGAAGAAGAAGAATTTGGATGAATGGAGATGGACCCCAAAAAGGACCCCAAAAACATGTCATTGTTTTGAAGTTGCTGATATGGAGTTGGGGGTTGGAGCTTGGAGGTTTGGGGGGAGGAATTGTGAAGATGGACTCTCGCGCGGTAAGACGGATGAGAGCAAGAAATTGTTTCTAAAAATGGCGGACGAAACTGGGTCAAAGATTGGGCTTGGGAAAAAGTGGCGGAAGCGTTGATTGGAAGTTTTTCGGAGGCCACTAGACAGGTGGACAGGAAAGCACGATTGTACAAATGAATCGTAGACAACTGAAACCTGTTCATTCAGTGTAGAGTTTTTTTTTCATATTACTAAAGTAAGCCCCTCAGTGGCCGTGAGTTCGATTCTCAGCCGTTCCTTTGAGGGGTTAGAGATGTGTATTTCTGGTGACAGAAGTTCACTCTCGATATGGTTCGGAAGTCACGTAAAGCCTTTGGTTCCGTTGCTGAATAACCACTGGTTCCGTGCAACGTAAAAACACCAAACAAACAAACAATATTACTATAGTACGAAAGATATAATCTCTTATTTTGCTTAACAAGGTATTCATAGTAAAGGCCACCCTAAATCATTTACTTACATTTTTATCTTTATAGTTTTGTTAATATATTTTATGTTTTCTGATCACCGATCTCTTCTTTCTGTTTCCTCTTACCTTCTGTTACGTCTTTCAGGTAAACACCATATTCTTTGGGAGCTTGAATTTCAGGTCAGTGACCCCTGTGGTGGGCTTGTTCCTTAAAATAGGTTTACCCTTCTGAATAATAATAATAAAAGTATCCAACCCCACTAATAAAGAAGTTTTTATATTTTCATGAGGATTTTAACGTGTCCAAAAAATGCTATGCCAT
Organism: Macrobrachium nipponense; assembly: GCF_015104395.2. Lineage (NCBI taxonomy): Eukaryota > Metazoa > Arthropoda > Malacostraca > Decapoda > Palaemonidae > Macrobrachium > Macrobrachium nipponense. The sequence continues at coordinate 92,772,707 of NC_087200.1, read as the reverse complement.
TCCTATATACCCAATAGACTACACACTAAGTAAGTTTTAAGAATTAATTTTATCGGATTTTTTTGCTGGAACTTCTGTAACATAGAAAATGAAACTAGAACAGCAGCATCGGAAAATGACGCTAAATTTCGTGCACGTGAGAGGAAATTCTTCCACGCAGCTGAGCGCAATCGTACCCGGCCGCTGGAGCTGCGGTGTTGATCAAGACTCAGTGTGTGTACTGTGCGTGTGTTTAACATGGGCTGTATTTCTCAGATACGCAGTTTTTCCGCCATGGAATCAGTAAATGGAAGTTAATCTGCAATTCCTGAAGTAAATTTACCCAGCGCAGTATTTTGAAGGCTTTTGGCGAGAGGCAAATTTGCTTAAGGTGTACAAAAAATGACTCTGGTGATTAATTTCTAGAAATGGATGCAAAGGAAACGCCTTTTTATTTCTCTTTTCGGAGGCTACAAGATCGTGGCTCCTCTCCTGCTTGTGGGACTGTTGCTTGGAGGAGCTTTTCTTCCTTTTCCCGGTTTTTGAATATGCAAAGGTAACTTGCATTTAGCGGAATTTTTTACCCTTCGATAATTGTTCAGTAATCAGTGCAAGAAGTAATCTATAGATATTACAAAAGAAGTGGCCTTTGTGATTAAACCTCAGTTGACTCCAAGTAAAAGCCTTCATATAGGAAACTACGTTCATTGCTTTATTTTGTTTTATTTTATGTATTTATTTTTTTACAGTATGTCAAAGATACTGCTATTGGCGTTGTTCCCGAGTAAGAGAAGAAAGACTGGTCATAAGCAGCGCAACTCGTAGGAAATACAGAATAAAGATAGTGGACGAGAGAAACAAATGTGTGTTTGCGTTCATTGACGCGGGCAAACGACAATTGAAAACGGAGAGGTGGAGAAAGTACATTCTCCATACAGGAGTTCAGAATAATATTATTTTTTACTTCCCATTTTATTCTTCACAATTGGCCTTTGTAAAATCTTTTTTATAAGTTTTTGCTGTGGTTTTTACCGTTCCTCCAAATGCCCAAGAGCTATTTCATTCACAAAATTCTTTGATCGACAATTCCTTCCATCAGTCTGTCCTCTTTACGATGGGAACACTCCGGAATCCAATTGTTACTTAATTGCAAGTTGTGGTAACCATATGTCATCTTTAAAAAAGAAAAATATCGTCTCTTTAGAATAAATGTTAATTACTTTCCCATTATACTTTAAGACTATTCACACATCAGGAGAAAAGGAAGACTTTACTCTGGCTGTGCACGCTATTGTCATTTCAGATATCTATTTAATTATTGAGGCCCTAGAATCATCCCGTTAGCAATTATTTTGAGGGAAAATAAGGAGACTTTACTTCATCCCCGTACTTTAGAGCTGCGAATACCAGACAGGAAATTATAAAAAAAAAGTAGATTAAGTTTTGTGATAATAGAATTTATCCAAAGTGACCGAACCTTAACTAACTTGAAGGTTTTGTCTTGCAATACCATTGGCGCTACGTGTGCGTAACTAGAAGTCCCATCGTAGAATGTTTTTTAAAACTTCGGTACAATATTATTGGAAGCTTTTCCAAAATATGAATAAATGTCATGTAACCCGCGGAAAAGAAACGACCTTCGTGATCTATTAAGAAAATGAGTGTGATCTTATATATCTGTAAATAACGGAGTTTGGATTGTTGTCAAATATGATTAACCAGGAATTACAGACGGATTTTTTAGATTGTATTTTCCAGTTTATAGCACTTGCAATTTGCGTCACCATCGGCATTATGTAATGACAAATCAGTTACTATGGGCCTGAAGTGTTACATTTCATTCATAAAAGGCAAAGGTTTCAGAGGAATGTGCGTTGGCATAAACTTTCTTTATCCAAATAAGAACAAATCCTCTATCTAATATATTCGATAATAGCATAAAAACTTTATTTCGGCCTAAAATTGCATTCTTTTCCCATTGCCAATAGCGGAGGACAGAGAGAAACCAGGGAGTGCATTTTATTCAGAAATTATAAAAGGACTGAGTTATTAAAAATGCAATGACCCTAACTGCCTTTATTTTCATGATATACTTTCAACAGAAGAAACAAAAGTAAAATTGAAGACTACTGCCGCTGCCTGGTGTCCGCCAGTCGCCGACCGAAAGCTTTACCGCCGTTTGTTGGTTTTCGTTCATGTTTATGTCTTTTGTTTATGCTTTATGATATTTACTGTCTTTTGTTTACGTTTTTAGGTTCATCTCCAAGGGGCTAGTACTAATCACGACGTACGTTTAGCGCCTAAATTGGTAATAACTGTACCAGACGGGCGCGGTACTAGTGTTCAGTTTTACAGAAATAAGCGACTTTAACTCTTTTGAAAGGTCATCGAGGAGAAAGGAGCGGAATTTATCGCCACTTCCTCTGTCCATTATCCTTGAAGCTTTCACTGGACGCAAATGAGCAAATTCTTGAAGTTCGGGCGTCGTTCTCCAGTGAATACTCATTGAAGTGTGTGTTGATGTCCCGGATGCTTACCTTCATATTCTCTATGATACAAAATCACCTGAGGCTAACTAGGCAGTAGGTAAGTAGCGTTACGGTACTTATATTGTTCTTATTGTTTAGAAGAAAGCTGGTTTTATGAATGTCAGTCAGATTTTATAGGATTACATGATTTGAAGCGTATATGGCAAAATTAACCAAGCTCTTTTTCTATTGGCAACGTTTAATTTTAAAATATTCGAAATAAGTCACAAGGATAAGCACACCATTTCATACTTTTCCTATCAATGGTTGTGATTGAGTGTAGTGTTTTCGCTGAAGACATAGAATCGGTGAATTTCGGATACATGCGATCTTACAACCTTGAATATCTGCATTTTTTCCAGAAACTGCTGTGCTGAAGACTTTATACCCCGGGACGTCCTGGGACCCCAAAATCTTACTATGAGGTCAAGGTCGATGGGGCCTCTTGACCTTGACAAAGGACCCCGTCCCCACCTTCTCCTGCTCCGAAACCGAGCATCACTTTAAGACAAGAAGTCACGGTAAGATTTGTCCATTTTTTTTATTCATCCCACAACCTTTCAATGGCTGTCATCTCTTCGATGCGTGGGTATTTTGACCAATACTACGTGTTTAGGGGCACCATGCGTAACAAACCCCTCGTCCGTTCATGTATGGATTGTTCATGGTAGTGGATTGTAATCGCCCAGGTAGTTTGTGTACCTTGTTAAGTAAAGTCAGGTTTATGTATTTTTGAGTTTAAAGGGAAAATTATAGACGTTGAATATTGCGCCGTAATGTACACTATGTAGTGGGTAATTAAGGTATCATTGAGGCTTAGTGCTTAAAACGAGGTTGTAATGTATGATGACGATTTTGTGATTCCCTTGATAGCACAGGTAAAGGAATATTTGATGCTCTCTCAAAATATTCCATTTCAATGTAGTCTAAACAAATTTAGATAAGTCTTCCATATTAAAAAAAAAAAAATTTCTCGGTAGAGGCAAATTTAAAAAAGCTATAGTTCAGTTAATACCGACACGTGTAATTCCCCAGCTACAGTTTGTGGAAATAAATTGTTCACAGAAAGATTGGTTATAAAAACATTTTTGACAAGTATTTGACTTATATTTTTGCGTGAAAGAATCATATGGTAATATTAAGTCGAGATGGATTTGTTTTAAATCTTTTTATAGTTAGTCGTTGTTTCATTGAAGAGGTAGTAGAAATAGGTGTAAAATCAGTAGCACATTGAATAACATATAGACAATGTTTTTAAAAAGGTATGACGTGCCTTGTAGCTTGCTTAAGCTCCCTATGGTGTTTTAAATTTTTTATCTAACGGGCACCGTTATGAAATCTAATTACAGCTTTTCGTCTTTTAAGAATTCATGTACAGAATTCGAAAATATTGGCAGATCAGACATGACCTCGAATTTTGATATCTTTAGTATTCGGCATAAATTGTAGTCATTCAGGTGCTGTTTCAAGAGTTGTGGGTTTTCTTTGACAGAAGCCAGGTTTTGAAACTTCATTCCACTGAAGTTGTGATGGAAGTATTACCGTTCGCTTAACTGGCAAACGATTGTCTTAAGAGGACTTTTGCATTTCGGTAATCAAGACTAGTATTTGCATTTTAAGATATACTTCGATGAAATCTCGTAGTTAATTTGTTCGTTTCAAATTGAAACAATGGGTTCCCAAGGCTAATCTTTCGTACCGAAATTTACAGGGATCACGCCTCAGAGTAACCGTAGTCCTTCCGTTCGTGAATATACAGGGATTGGTTTGCAATACTAATAAACTTTGTTGCAAAATACAGGAATTGGTTTGTTTTAGCTGATAGATTTTGTTCCAAAATATGAAGTGATAAGTTTTGTTCCAGAGTATACAGGGATAGACTTGATTTGCTAATAATCATGTTTTAAAGGTACAAGGTTAATAGTATCGATTAAGAATTAAAAATTTAAAAAGTTATTTGTAATAAGGGGATGGGTTTGCAGTGTTATTTATATTGGGATGGGTTCGCAAGGTTATTTATATAGCAAGGGCTTTGCAAGGTTATTTATATGGGTATGGGTTTGCAAGGTTATCTATATAGGGATGGGTTCGCAAGGTTATTTATATAATAGGGTTGGGTTCTCGAGCTTATTTATAAACGGATGGGTTTGCAAGGTTATTTATATATGGATGGGTTTTCAAGGCTATTTATGTAGGGATGGGTTGGCAATGCTATTCATATAGGGATGAGTTTGCACGGTTATTTATGTAGGGGTGCGTTCATGAGATTATAGGGATGTGCGTTCACATGGTTATTTATTTAGGGGTGGGCTTGCAAGGTTATTTATATAATAGGGATGGGTTCTCGAGCTTATTTATAAACGGATGGGTTTGCAAGGTTGTTTATATATGGATGGGTTTGCAAGGGCTATTAATACAGGGATGGGTTCGCAAGGCTATTTATGTAGGGATGAGTTCGCAAGGTTATTTATGTAGGGGTGCGTTCATGAGATTATAGGGATGTGCGTTCACAAGGTTATTTATTTAGGGGTGGGCTTGGAAGGTTATTAATATGGTACACGGAAGGGATGCCGAATGCATTTTTGTCAAAGGACAAGAAGCAGAAGCCAGGAAGACGAACGGACAGAATGTCGAACAGACATAATGACGAACAGACACAATGCCGAACAGACATTAAGTCGAACGGACAAAATGCCGAATATTACTAAGATTACGAAAGATAAGTATAAGCAAAAATAATAACTGTTAAGATTTTTTCTTCAATGAAGTTTGACTTTTCACTAATTCGATAATTTCTAATTAACTGCTTGTTTAACAATTACCTAGTTTACTAATACTGCTTTGTAGTTATATATATTTTTTCTATATTCAAATTTGACTATGGAATTTATTTTTTGCGAGTTAAACCATGGAATTCACTAAGACAGGACGTGGTGGCCAAAAATTGCTCCATAATGGATATTTATACGTTGTCGATAAAACTGTTAAAGAAACTACTTACTGGAGAAGTGAGCGACGAAAAGTGTGCAATGGTAGAATTAGAACGATCAGTGATACCGAACATGGACAAGCTTCAGATCATTCACATCCTCCCGACGGTGCTCATAATACCATTTTAAAAGCTTTGGATAAAATGAAGACTACAGCAGAACAAACAGAAGAGGTAACAAGCCGTGTAATAAATAATGTCTTGGAAGAACTGCCGCTCAGCATTGCTGGTTCTATACCTAAAAGAGAAACACTTGCAAGAATGGTAAGGCGAGCAAGAAAGTATGAAGAAAGTGAAGACTTGGACATGACAACCCGTGGCGAGAATTTTCGTCTTAATGAAACCACCTCTGTTACAATTTTATCGACAATAAATAACTTGGAATTTTATCTAAAAAACAAGCATGGTTTGCCGATGGCACATTTGACTCCGCTCCTTTAAGCAAACCGCTTTATACCATACATGCCATTGTTTTAAAAAGTAAAACCTTGCCATTGGTGTATTGTATTGCCAGTAACAAAGAAGAAACCAGTAATGCTATTTTCATTTTGCAGTTACAAGCACTTGCTTTCGTCCCACCTGCAGATGTACATGATTTATTTGACGAATTGGTGAATTCCTTAGATGCTGAAACTGATGAATTACTAAGTGATTTTTTGGTTTACTTCGAAAGTACGTGGTTAGGGATAATCCAGCGAGGTCGAAGGAGGAAACCATTGTTTGATGTTGATTTGTGGTCTGTTCACACTAGAGTTAATGATAATTTACCGAGAACAAACAATTCCCTTGAAGGCTGGTATCAGGCTTTTAAAAAGAGAATTAATGTAACCCATCCAACACTCACCAAATTACTAAAGGTTATCAGAAATGAACAAGCATGTAATGAAATTCTAATTGAGCAGGCTTCTGCAGGGATTGATATATCACGACCTAACAAGAAATACGATGCCATTAACGATAGAATAAAATCCATATTTTGTTCTTATGATAAGGACGAAGGATTAGCGTTTCTACGATCTCTGGTTCACAATTTTTAAATATTTTACTCTTAAATACATTGTCGAAATGAAATAATTATCAAGCATTTTACTTTTATTTTGCTCCTTTTGTCTTTTATGTGTTCTGAAAATTTCAAAACAAACAAAGAAAAAGCCTTCTTATCGATTTTCTAACGACTGAAGAAAAAAAAAGACTATTATTGATTTTTTCTTATAGTCAAATTTGAATAAGGAAAAAATATATATAACTACAAAGCAGTATTAGTAAACTAGATAATTGTTAATTAAACAATCAGTTAAATAGTAATTATCGAATTAGTGAAAAGTTATCTATATCTCTCAGCAAATGTTATCATCCTATTATTATTTTTGCTTATATTTATCTTTCGTAATCTTAGCAATATTCGGCATTTTGTCCGTTTGACTTAATGTCTGTTCGGCATTGTGTCTGTTGAGCATTGTCTGTTCGGCTTTCTGTCCGTTCGGCTTCCTGGCTTCTGCTTCTTGTCCTTCGACAAAAATGCATTCGGCATCCCGTCCGTGCACGATTTATATAGGGATGGGTTCGTGAGATTAAAGGGGTATGTTTCCAAGGTTATTTATATAGGGATGGGTTCGCAGCTCGCAAGGTTATTTATTTAAGGGTGGGCTTGCAAGGTTATTTATATAGGGATGGGTCTGCAAGGTCATTTATGTAGGGCTGAGTTCGCAAGGTTATTTATATAGGGATGAGATCACAAGGTTATATAGGGATAGGTTCGTGAGATGATAGGGGTGGGTTTCAAGGTTATTTACATAATAGGGATGGGTTAGCAAGGTTATTTATATAGGAATGGGTTTGCAAGGTTATTTATTTACGAGTTGGGTTTGCAAGGTTATTTATATAGGGTCTGATTTGGAAGGTTGTTTATATAGGTGTGGTATTTATATAAGGATGGGTTCGCGAGATTACAGGGATGGCCTTGCAAGGTTATTTATATTGGGTGGTTGGGAAGGTTATTTATATATGGATGTATTTGTAAGGTTATTTATATAGGGGTGGGTTCACAAGGTTTTTGTATAGGGATAGAATTGCAAGGTTATTTATATAGGGGTTGGTTCGCAATGTTATTTAGATAAGGGTGAATTTGGAAGGTTACTTAATAGGGGTGGGTTTGCAAGGCTATTTAAATTGGGAAGGAAGGGTTCCGAGGTTATTTATATAGGGATGGATTTGGAAGATCCTTTATATGGGGTGGGTTTGCAAGATTTATATAGGGATGGGTTTGCTAGGTTGTTTACATAGAGAAGGGTTTGCGACATTTAGGGGTGGGTTTACAAGGTTATTTATTCAGGAGTATGTTGGCAAGGTTATTTATATAGGGATGGATTTGGAATATTATTTATATAGGGGTGGGTTTGCAAGGTTAGTTATATAGTGAAGGATTGGCAAGGCTATTTATATAGGAATGGATTTGGAAGGTTATTTATATAGGGACTGGTTGTCGAGGTTATAGGTGTGGGTTTGCAAGGTTATTTATATAGGGGTAGGTTGGCAAGGTTATTTATATAGGGACGGATTTGAAAGGTTATTTACATAGGGGTGGGTTTGCATAGCTATTTATATAGGAAAGGGTTTGCAAGGTTATTTATACGGGGCTGGATTTGCATGGTATTTATGTAGGAATGGATTTTGGAGGTTATTTAAATAGGGATTGGTTGGCGAGGGTATAGTGGTGGGTTTGCAAGGTTATTTATATAGGGATGGTTTATAATGTTATTCATTACGTTCCAGAACGGACAGGATTGGGATGGTAAGGCTTATACATCCGTCATGGAATGGGATAGCAGGGACGTGTAATGCTTACCGTATTCTTTCAAAATGCCCAAAGATGGGTCTACTTGGGTATTAATGTTTCTCAATAATGTATTGGGATGGGTTTCTTTTGCTAATACTTTTTATTAGACGGGATTTTATGGCCAATATCTTTGTCTCAGAATATACAGGGATGGATTTAGTCTACGAAGTTTGGCACTTTTATTCAAGAATGTGTAGAGATGAATACGGAGGCTAGTATTTCTTTTGTTCCAGAATGCAAAGAAAGGTTTTGCTAAGAATGATATTGCAGCCCAGAACTCTCATTGTGCAGGTATATTTACTTAATGCAGATGATCAGAATCCAGAAAGTACAGAAATTGTTTGCAATTCTAGTCCTTCTATTCTACTTGTCAGAGCTTCATAACATTCAGATCGGTTAAAAGTGTTCTTATTATCCATGCAATTTTGATCAAAATTATTTATTGGAAGAATCTAAGGAAGGATGAGCAACAACAAAAAAAACATTTAGTTTAGTCTTATATCTCAAGTCGCTGCGTAAAAAATAGTATTCGTATATCTATTTTATAGCCTCCAATAGAAACGGAATTGTTAATGAAATGTTGAAGGAAATTTATGGTTTTGTGTGGGAATATGACCACTAAATCTGTAAGGTCTTCCGGCTTCAAAATCGAAGAAGAAAAACATTTTCCAAAGAATTACTAGCAATATATTTCTCATGGTCTAGGCTCACTCTCTCTCTCTCTCTCTCTCTCTCTCTCTCTCGGTTTTATATATATATATATATAAATATATATATCTATATATAGATTAATAATAGATATATATATATATAATTTATATATAGTATTATATATCTATTTCAAATACAGAGAAAGAGTGTAGAAGGAGCGAACGAAGCGACACACACAGAGGAGACCCACACACACACACAGAGAGAGAGAGAGAGAGAGAGAGAGAGAGAGAGAGAACGTAGACGCTATGCAACAATAGGTAGATTACTCTTCCTTATGCAAATTTTCGTATTATCATTCCATTTCGGACGTCAACAGACCCTGTAGACTTAGTAGATCTAGAGGTCATGTTATCTCAGAGCATGTCGTTTGTGGCATAGAATACCTTCAACATTTCACTTGGGAGTCCTTTGACAATAATATTAATTTTACAGTTTTGAAACGTCAAGGAAAAATTGCCAGTAATTTCTTGAGAGATTGGCATATTGCAAAGAGGATTCTCCAGAAAATTTTCAAAATGTTTTTGTTGAATTCCATAAGTTTAATAAATTTGCTTCATAAAAAAAAGTTGAATTTATTCAGCATAGTTAATTTGCAAGGGACGGTAGGAGTTTGGTGCGCCCAGCAGTGAGTCGCAACGGGGGCCGATAAGCCAAAACAGTGTCTGTATAGGTAGTTAGGTATATCTTAGTTTAACCAGACCACTGAGCTGATTAACAGCTCTCCTAGGGCTGGCCCGAAGGATTAGATATTTTTACGTGGCTAGGAACCAATTGGTTACCTAGCAACGGGACCTACAGTTTATTGTGGGATCCGAACCACACTATATCAAGAAATGAATTTCTATCCAGAAATAAATTCCTCTGATTCCGCGTTGGCAGAGCAGGGAATCGGACTTCGGACCACCGGATTGGCAGCCGAGCTCGAAAACCGCATGTCCAACGTGGAACTAGTGTCTGTATAACAGTGCCCATACATTATTCTATAGACATATCACAAAAGGGACAACGATAACGACAGTTGGAGAGCGACAGAAGAGGTGGTCTCTGCCTAAGTTACGTCTCCTTCAAACGGGGCAGTGTAATTCAAACTCGCATCCTTCAGTTCCAGCCTTAATGGATCTGAACCTATTCAATTAAATTCAGATTCTCCTTCAAACTGGCTGTAAGGGATCCCTATGTCTTGTGGAGGGCTATCGACCTCGGGATATACGACTGAACTCCCTCCCCACTCTCTCTCTCTCTCTCTCTCTCTCTCTCTCTCTCTCTCTCTCTCTCTCTCTCTCTCTCTCTCTCTCTCTCTCTCTCAGGGAAGACAGAGATTGTAAGTGTATGTATAATCCTCGTATAATGGTTCAAAATCTTTGTGGGACTCTAGATTACCTCTTCTTGGTCCTCCCCTTTGTGGATCAGATCATTAAATAAACTGTTGGATGAAGGTGATAAAGTCAGTTCTGTCTTTTGAACTGAATACGATGGACCTTTTCGCGATTTTTTTATTCTATTTGTACTGAAGTGAGTTTTAGCATCATGGCCTAGCCCATCAGGAATGATTTTCAATAAAGTGTCAGACGTCTTTAAAATGCGTAGAATGGCTTACAGTCATGGTTGGAAACGATGGAGACAATGCAGTCTGCGAGAACATCAGGTGGAGTATTTCCTGAGGTCAGAAACCCTCCAGAAGACTTGAGAATCCCTTACAGCCAGCTTGAAGGAGAGTTGGAAGTATTGGAATAGTTTCAGATCCATTAAGGTCTGTGCAGAAGGATTACAGTTTGAATTTGTACTACCCCTTTTGAAGGAGGACTTTAGTTCGATAGAGTCTACCTCTTGTGCTTCTTACATCTCTTGCGTTCTGCTGTCATTAGTGTAGGCGCGCCTCTGTTAATGCTGTAAGCTCCGAGCTTCGCTGCCGATTCTAGGTTTCGACGCCAAGTTCGGCAGTCGGTCACAGAGCACTCTTGCAGTTACGTGCTTATACTTTACTCGTGTCACCTCTCAACCGATCTGTCAACTTGGGTCTACTACGTGTAACTAGATTTCCCTTCGTATGTCGTATCAAAAGTGGGTCATCTTGTAGTATAGAGGGACCTTAGGACACCCTTCTACGTACATATTTCAAAGACATTCTCTTTTGGCCTACCTTACCTTACTGGAAGACAGATCCGCTCACTCCAGACTCGTAAATTCTACGAAAACGTCCTAATAAATTATGCTTCGGGCGAGTTTTATAGCCACTTCGCTCCTCCTTTCAATTTGTAAAATGTAGCTGTAGCTTTGAGATTAAGAAAAGAATGGAAACTGTTGTGAAATGAATGGAAACTGTTGTGAAATGAAGTCATAGGTCTTTCAACTGAAGTATACTTGTTATCTGACCGTCTCTGAATCGAAACATAATTATTGTGAAATTTGCTGAATGCTAAAACGACCAACATTGTCAGAAGAGTTTAGTTTCTTTTTAGAATGAACTAACAGTTTTCACGATAGAATAATTTTAGGAACCGATGGAAAATTGCGCATTTGATGTTTCCAAAAGTGAGATTGACATATGAAATGCATAACTGTGAGGATATTTTTTTTATATCTTTACGCTGAATGATAAAAGCTAATCAAATGATTATCATCTGAAACCAACGATTATTGTGACGTGATTTGCTGTTGGTTATCTAGGTTAAATCCTATATCATGACGTATTTATTACTTTTGACTTTTGTCCAAGTGAACATAGCATCAGAGAGAGAGAGAGAGAGAGAGAGAGAGAGAGAGAGAGAGAGAGTGAGTTTGTCCAAGGGAACTTAGCATTAGAGAGAGAGAGGGTTTGTCCAAGTGAACATAGCATCAGAGAGAGAGAGAGAGAGAGAGAGAGAGAGAGTTTGTCCAAGTGAACATAGAATGAGAGAAAGAAAGAGAGTTTGTCCAAGTGAACATAGCATCAGAGAGAGAGAGAGAGAGAGAGAGAGAGAGATCACAAGTTCTGGTGCGTAACTAGCCTGACGAAGTTAATAGCAAGCTTGACTTGAGGAGTATCGCTATTATGTTCGAAGTTGCTCTCTCCTTTAGATTTTGCTCGAGAAACTCATCACATCTCTCTTATGCCAAGAAACGTTGATTGTAAAAATGACAGAGAATTCTTTAAAAAAAAAATAAATAAAAAAAATGAAAATTAGCATGACCATGAGAAAATCGATACTGAAAGAGATAAAAAAAATCAGAATTATCAAAAGTAATATAGTCATTAGAAGAGATAACATGTAAAAATAATATAAAAAACAATTATGAACAGCGGTTGGATAAGGAGAAAAAAGACCAGTCATAAAGGAAAGCAATACAAATGAAAAATATAACTGCAAGAGGTAGTTTGATCCTTGAATAACAACGCTGGTCCTTTCAGTATTAAATTTTTGAAGTTATAATGTCAAGTCATTATAACTTCCCCGTAATGAGCGATGATCCTGCGATAGCCGTCATGATTTATTATTTACAGCCATGACGCTGTGAGTGATAAGTTCGGCACGCCCGTAAGTTTAAGAATGAACCGCCTTCATTTTTAACAAAGTTGCGTTAAACATCAATGACGTCTATTATTCATGACTTGGAAATAATAAGTCTTTGACGCCACGAGGAGTAATTGGTCTTCATTCAGTTCGCCAGGGCAGTCATGTTCTCATTACTAAACTTGTCGCTGCCATATTTTGTCATAAATAATTTTGAACGTAAAGTAAACCGAAGAATTAACGTTATTGTGCGCTATAGTAGGTATATTAATATAATGTCAGAGTTTTGTTTATTAATTTGTGTTATCAGCATTAATTTTCTCGTACACCATACGACTGCCATTGCGTTCTTGGTATAATTAGTCTCTCTCTCTCTCTCTCTCTCTCTCTCTCTCTCTCTCTCTCTCTCTCTCCATATATATATTATACATATCTTTGTTAGTGCTCAAGGTTTGTAGTCGTCAGGGTCTGCATATGAATGACATGTTTCTGCATTATTCGTTTTCTGGGAGCACGCGAGGAACAAAAGAATACGCGAATGCTGAGATCGACTTCAAAGTCATCAGTATGCACACATACATACATACATACATACATACATGCAGACATATATACACATAGATTCAACATAACGACTGGCCAAGGCCTTCTCCCCTCATTGAGAGATGCTGTGTTCGACTCCCTAGCAAGCCAGAACACTAGACACTCGTTCCGTTGTATCCTCTAGTTTCCGTTGGTCTAAGCAGTGAGTTATGTACTTGGTAGTTAGTCAGCTGAGGAGGAACGCAGACATAGTAGGATAGTAGGAAAAGGGCTTGGAACCAGCAGCCTGGTTCCTGAAAGATATGCTGAGAACCGGATGGCCAATCCGATATATATGTATATACACATATATATATTATATATATACATATATGTGTGTTTTTTATCACTTCACCGTGATTCATATTCATTAATATATTTTTTTATATGTTAACCAAGGGGAAATTTTTTAGTTGATAATTTCGTCGCCTGATGGACAAGTTGACCGAGTCGATAATGTCACTGAAATCCTTATTTCACCTCTGTCCGCTGGTTCGAATTCACGAGACGACGAAATTATTATCAACTAAAAAATTCCCCCTTGGTTAACATATATGAAAATATGTTAATTCCGAGGTAGAGCGAATTGAATATTAAAGGACATAAGTAGCTTAATGCATATATATGTGTGTTTGTGTGTGTTTTTTTTTTGGTTGTACACTTAATGTATGATGTATATAATTTATATCAGTTAAAACAAGAATAGCAGTAATATTTGTTAATCAGATTATGAAAATTTGAATACAAGATTAAAAAGAGAGAGAGAGAGAGAGAGAGAGAGAGAGAGAGAGAGAGAGAGAGAGAGAGAGAGAGAGAGAGAGAGATCGTTTTCAAGTTATGTATTTTGTGAAGTAAAAAGGCCTCAGTCATTAATTATCATATATTATCCTCCACCCCAATTTCAAACTTATTTAAAGATCTCGCGATTCTTTTTTCGAGTGGCACTGGGTTAGAGTGAGGCATAAGACGAAAAAAGTGAGCGACTACATTGTAAATGCAAGGAGGCACCTGCCACAATGTTGTTCATGTTTATTTGGTACAGCATCTCCTTTTTGCGTTACATTTCTCTCTACATAATGTTTCATTAGTTTTTTATTTCATTTTCAGTTGGGGAGGAGTCCTTTACCAGATTCATAGATTCATTGGCTTTGTCGATTGAATATGGTTATACCAAAAAAATAAAAACTCCTTTTGTATGTTATGGAAAGAAATTGGCGCTGTAGAAATGGTGGTTTTTTTTTTTTTCTCCAGAAGCATCGATGAAGTACTGTGAAATATTATTACAGTTCAGGAAACAGTTCATAACCGTGAATCGGTAATCACACCTCTACGCTCTAATCCAACTACGTAATTATCAAGGATTCCGTTAGGATAATATGTTATCTGAGGTCTGTGCTTACATCCTCAGTTTTTGACGACATTTGCAAACGATATAAAAAAATAAAAATTTATAGAAAATATATAATATATTTAATATATATATATATATATATGTGTGTGTGTGTGTGTGTGTGTGTGTGTGTGTGTGTGTGTGTGTGTACCAGAATAAGCCAATTAATAGAAAACCAAACCAAAATAGAGTTAAACAGAAAACCCGTCGCCTAAACCCCCATGATCGGCGCTGTAAGCAGACAGTACTGAAATTTTAATCCAAGCGCTTAAACCAACCGCAATCCATCACGGCAGAGTAATCGTACTAAAAAAGAAATTGGGGGAAAAAGGGTTTGCCTTCCGCAAGGATTGGAGCTATAAGCTAAAACCACCTATGAATCGACGAAACAAATGGGAACATTTATATTTTCATCCGAGTTCCGGCTGGGTCAGGTTTACCCTCGTAACATATTGATTCGGACGTGTTGACCGAATGGGACTCGTATCTTGAAAGCGTTTGTGAAGCCTTCTAAAAAAAAGCTTGAGATTTCTGACGAAGTCTGTCGCTGTTGCTATTATTGATTATGTAATATATTCTGTTTCATATATTCTATTCTGTGATGCCTACATGCATGCCGGTCTGCCTGCTGTCATTTGAAATGAAAACTATTTACTACTCTAATTATGTCTTCGCTATTTTTCATATTTCCAAACACTGGTGCCCTGTATTATGGAAGCCCTCTATGATAGTTCATAACTTTGATGCGTTGCACCATAGGAATGGAAGCTTATTATGAAAAGAAAGGCAAACAGGAGAGCAAAGCTGTAGAGGCATCCTGGCTCCGAAGATGATAAAGGTGCAATGAATGGCTGAGGGAGAGTGAAAAGTAAATATAGATGAATAGCGTTAGAGAGAGAGAGAGAGAGAAATATGGATGGTCAGAAATAGATAAGTGGGAGATAAAGAGTAATCATAAAATGAAGTATATATATGTATGTGTATATATATATATATATATATAAATATAGTATATATATATAACTATATATATATAACTATATATAGTATATATATATAGTTATATATATTTATATATATATATATATATATATATATATATATATATATATATATTATATATACTTGCACAGTTTTTTTGTCGGTAAAATTGCAATAGGCTTGTATGATAACAGAGGCAATTCTTTGGGCTAATCATGTTAACAGTGACGTTAGAAACAGATTGGTAGGAAAGGCTGACAGCTAAAGAATGGAAGAATACTGACTTACACAGGCGTTTTTCCCCTACAGCATTTTTCCCCTAAAATATTTTTCTCCAAAAATGTTTACAGGATGTGAAAATTTCTCAGAAGATGAGCTTTAAGGTTGTCCTTTTTTGTTTTAGTTTTTTTTCCCTCTCCTGCGTTGACCATAGCTGATTGCTCCATTTCATGGAGGGGAATCTCTCTCTCTCTCTCTCTCTCTCTCTCTCTCTCTCTCTCTCTCTCTCTCTCTCTCTTTTGAGCAAGACGAGGATTGCAGAGGAAAAGAATTCCCTGACAGTTCATATTCCTGGTGACTTCCGTTGCTATAGACTTGTAGAGGCGAGAAGGCTGGCAAAAATATAATGAACTCATTGGACGATAACAACATCAAGCTTATATTATGTATATATAGTATATATGTAAGGATATACTAATATATGAAATATATCTTGTATAATTAATTACAATATATATATATATATATATTGTAATTAATTTATATATATGTATATAGTATATACATATATATAAATACACATATATTTATATATAATGTGCTACTGCCGGAAGGGCTAGCAGGCCTTTTCCGCGCTGTTTATTTGTGTAGAGAACCACTAGCGCCCCGCAAATAAAAAAAAAAAAAAAAAAAAAAAAAAAAATACCCGTCCTGTTTTATGAGTGTGTAGTTCCTGGAGACCATGCTGGTAATGGACATGAAGAAGATGAAATGAAGGCCATACAAATAAAGATGTTGCGAAAACGACTCGTCAGAGAATGGAAGAACCGGCAGGAGAGGAATTATTTTGCCTTGAAATCGTCATTCCGCAAAAATTTCCTTAGATGAGATTTGGGAATCTGCTGGATTTTATGTCTCCCTTTCTTCGTTGACCGCAGCTGATTGCTTTATTTTACAAAGAGACACCTCTCTCTCTCTCTCTCTCTCTCTCTCTCTCTCTCTCTCTCTCTCGCTCTCTCTCTCTGTCTCTCTCTCTCTCTCTCTGAAGTTGAGATGCGTTCATTATATCTTAGGAGCAAGTCTTCTATTTTAACAGCCTCTACTGAGCTTGAGATGCACATTCTCTCTCTCTCTCTCTCTCTCTCTCTCTCTCTCTCTCTCCTTTTAGCGATTGTGAATATGGGAACAGAAAAAAAAGCTGGCTCTTGAAGATAAATTTTCGACGGAATGTCTCTTTATTACCTCGACGAATGACGACGCTTCTACAGGCGTCGTGGAATCAGCAGCTTTAGGGCAAAATAATAAAGTTAACGCTGAGCTGATTAACAGCTCTCCTAGGGCTGGCCCGAAGGATTAGATATTTTTACGTGGCTAGGAACCAGTTTGTCACCTAGCAACGGGACCTACAGCTTACTGTGGGATCCGAACCATATTATATCGAGAAATGAATTTCTATCATCAGAAATCAATTCCTCAGATTCCGCGTTGGCCGACCCGAGAATCGAACTTTGGACCACCGGATTGGTAGCCGAGCGCGAAAACCACTCGTCCAACGAGGAATTCACTAGTTTTGTTCTGTCCGAGATATGTTATTCAGACAGACAGAAATACAGATTAGTTATCAGGAATATCAATTAATTTTTCTCAAAAGTTGCTCTTCCGCCCCTCAGCATTGGAAGAGGCTATTGGTACCTGAGTGAAACGGGCGACAGTCGACTTTCTACCAGGTACATAATTCGCCGCTTTAGTCAGCTGAAGCAAATGGGATTTAACGGAACTTTATTGAATGATAATTCTGTCACGTTCGGAAATCTAATCGTGAAACTCGTCGGCGAGGCGAGAGTCGCCTGTCTATCTATGGTCGTCACCACTAGATTACAGGATCTCTCTCTCTCTTTCTCTCTCTCTCTCTCTCATATATATATATCATATATATATATAATATATATATATAATTATATATATTATATATATCTATCATTTATACATATATATATATTATATATATATTATATATATATATATATATATATATATAATATATATATATATATATATATATATATTACATATATATATATATATATATATATTATATATATTAATATATATATATATATATATATATATATATATATATTATATATATATATATATATATAATATATACATATATATATATATATCTCCATACCTACATGAAAGCTAAAACCCAAAGAGATTGTCATTTAGGAAAGAAGCGAATTAGGAGCCGTCACCAAGAAAGCACAAACAGCAATGGGAGATGTTAATGAATGTAGTTCATAGAGTAGGAAGCGATTGAGAGTGACAATTTGTGAGGATGGACAAGTGATGACCG
This sequence comes from Macrobrachium nipponense, assembly GCF_015104395.2. Classification (NCBI taxonomy): domain Eukaryota; kingdom Metazoa; phylum Arthropoda; class Malacostraca; order Decapoda; family Palaemonidae; genus Macrobrachium; species Macrobrachium nipponense. The sequence continues at coordinate 92,754,639 of NC_087200.1, read as the reverse complement.
CGGGGCGATGAAACTGTGGAAAGTTAATGGTATAAGAAGATGATATTACTTGATGTCTGAGGTTCAGTTGCAAGGAGAAAGAAGATGAGATGTAAGGACAGTTTATGGAGCGTCCTCAGGGCATGAGAAGATAGCGAATGAGAGGGACACAGACAGAGGAAGTGTGGTGATTGGTGAGTGATATTTGTATGAAATATGGAAAAGAAACGAGTTAAAAATGGAGAATATTACAGATGTGGGCTGACTGTGTATACATTTTTCAAGAAGTAATGTGACAGCAATGATGAACGCGATGTTCATCTCAGAGATGTGAAACTCATTGGGGCAGTTATACGTAAACCTGTGACGGTCTTGGAAATGAGTTTGGATTTTGAGAGCGACTGGAAAGTAAAGAATATTTCTTCTTGGAAGGAACATATTACTGCATTAATAATTTATGTTATATGAAGAACACCGGGCTTAGGTTAAATTTCCATTTGGCAAGATGAATATGGGCAGAAAAGTATACTGAAACGATGAGAGTAAATAATTTCATGTTACGAACAAATATTGAAATTGAGCATTTGGTTAAAAGGTAAAATGCGACTGATGATAGCAAGTATGATAGGAGAAGAGCAGAGAGTCTCAACCGTGTATTACGAAGTTGTTTTTGACACGTTTGAAAAAACACAACATGGAGGAGCCAACTTTGGTATTTAGAATTCAGATTTTATCTCGTGTTCTTGCACCAGCTTTACATACATGATCTGAGGGAATACCAGGAATGGACTTTAGCCTTTTTAGTAGTATATGAAATATAAACGATTAAACGATTTCCTGATTCATTGCTTAACTAACTGACGCCGGAACATTTAGATAGAATTCAAAATGGTATTAAGTACAATTCTAAGTGTGGCATCACAGATGATTTGAAACCATAAAAACATTTTAGGGATCCTTCTCCCCACCCCCACTTGCATCGCAGGTACTTTTAAAATTTTAAAGGATTAAATAAATTCCAAACTCACCCCGCCCACCCCCTCCCGTCCCCCTCCCAACTCCCCTCCCGTCAAAACTCATTTTTGTCTTGACAGCAGTCTATGTCTTCATGTCTTGGAATTCTGGACTTATGTTCCATCATCGAGCTTCTGAGCAACAAGTCTTTCCTGCTGAAGAATACCACTCCATTAGCAAGGTGGACAAACACACACAGCCCAACTCCCCCTCTCCCCACCCCCCACGCAGGAGAGAGATTTGGAGATGAACCAAGATAATAGAGTAGGAGCAAATGTCACTTGGTCATATAGAAGAATTAAAACCTCTAGTTCCATCGTTTGTGTGTGTGTGTGTGAGAGAGAGAGAGAGAGAGAGAGAGAGAGAGAGAGAGAGAGAGAGATTGTTTTGTAACATCATGTCCCACCTTTGATGAAGTTCATTGTTAACTGGTCGATAAATTATTTTTTTCAGAATGGAAACGTACTCATAGTGTTTTTTTTTTCTTTCTCTCTTTTTCGATGACCCAGCTAGATCACTCAACACTTGAGACAGTTACCTGTTGTCTGGAATGGGAAAAGTTGTCTGATTTTGCTAAAAAAAATAAAATGATGGGAATAAATGATACCTAAATATCTTTAGTTATCAGATCCGAATATGTAAGGGAAGGAATTATAGAGGGAAAGGAAAAATTCTTATTTTGTTAGAGTCCGTAAAATAGTGAATTTTGTCATTTATTCGAAATATTATGTTTTTTTTTAAGGTTTCACAGTTTTTATGAATTCAATTTGGCTCATGTGGTTAGGAAAAAAGTAGATTGATTTAAATGTAGTTTCATTAATGATAATATTGTTGATTTGATCTGGAAAAGGGTTATCTTGCATGATAAAATTAGACATGAAATTTTGAGTGAATAATTATCAGACATATTGAAAGTCTGAAGTGAAGAGAGTATTTCTCATCCCTTATGGTGTGATATTTAAATAGGACTATAGTAAGAGTTCCACTCAAGCCAAGAACTGAATATTTTATAAGGAGAAAGACAACGTGAAGCACTTGGCTTAGTGTGTGCAAGCGACCAAAATATATACCGTTTTTAACAGTCTCTGCTATTTCTGGGCTCACATAGCATAATTGCCAAATACCCAACCAGATCAATAGAATGATGTCCAAATTTGCAGAGCCACATGACAGTATAAAAGTTTAGACTTAATTTTGGTTGGGACGGAATGATTTTTTTTTTATGAAAGGAAGAGAATTACATCACAAATTTCTTTTTTCGTGCAATGTCGTTGGCTGAGGGGATTTCGACAGTCAGCTGTAAGAGAGCAATTGTTATGCGTAACCAAACTATGATTACACATGACGATTGGATGAAAATTTCAAGTAGGTTACAAGCATTGTCATGAGACATAATTTCAGTTGTATGTCAGTGAACAAAAGGATGTTTTACAGTGAAAGGTATTTCAAGGACACACACACACACACACGCATATATATATATATATATATAATATATATATATATATATATATATATATATATATATATATATATATATATATATATATATATATATACACATATATATTTATTTATTTATTTATTTATTTGCTGCTGAGTTTTTTGTATCAAATATTCCTTCATTAATGTGAAAGAGCGGTTTTGCTTAGACTGACAACGTTTAGTACATTGTAATAGGTTATATTCTCCATTTCAGCGAATTTTCTAGTGTTGTGAAAGAAATTTCTCTCAACTGTTCGTGAATCTATAGATTATGTTTAGTTGGAAAAACTGATACAGTTCTGATTCCAACTAAACATAATCTATAGATTCACGAACAGATGAGAGAAATTTCTTTCACAACACTAGAAAATTCGCTGAAATGGAGAATATAACCTATTACAATGTACTAAACGTTGTCAGTCTAAGCAAAACCGCTCTTTCACATTAATGAAGGAATATTTGATACAAAAAACTCAGCAGCAAATAAATAAATAAATAAATAAATAAATAAATAAATATATATGTGTGTATATGTATATATATATATATATATATATATATATATATATATATATATATATATATATATATGCGTGTGTGTGTGTGTGGGTCCTTGAAATACCTTTCACTGTAAAACATCCTTTTGTTCACTGACATACAACTGAAATTATGTCTCATGACAATGCTTGTAACCTACTTGAAATTTTCATCCAATCGTCATGTGTAATCATAGTTTGGTTACGCATAACAATTGCTCTCTTACAGCTGACTGTCGAAATCCCCTCAGCCAACGACATTGCACGAAAAAAGAAATTTGTGATGTAATTCTCTTCCTTTCATAAAAAAAAATCATTCCGTCCCAACCAAAATTAAGTCTAAACTTTTATACTGTCATGTGGCTCTGCAAATTTGGACATCATTCTATTGATCTGGTTGGGTATTTGGCAATTATGCTATGTGAGCCCAGAAATAGCAGAGACTGTTAAAAACGGTATATATTTTGGTCGCTTGCACACACTAAGCCAAGTGCTTCACGTTGTCTTTCTCCTTATAAAATATTCAGTTCTTGGCTTGAGTGGAACTCTTACTATAGTCCTATTTAAATATCACACCATAAGGGATGAGAAATACTCTCTTCACTTCAGACTTTCAATATGTCTGATAATTATTCACTCAAAATTTCATGTCTAATTACAGGGCTTCCCTATAGAGAGCTTAGAACGTTCTGCGTTTATTGTATACATACCTGGGATTGAATATTCGTAAATAATTGAGATGTCGTTTAATAGGATCTTTAGATTTCTTTGTTAACGGTTTTTTGAAAAAAGTTGTCACGCTGCCACGAAAAGAATAATTGAAAAATAAGTACATTTTTATATCCTTTACAGTCAGGCAGGAAACTCGTTATCACTTGTCGACAGATCTAAATGGAAAGTAGAAAATAAAAACGATTTGACTACCAAAGCAATTTCTAGTCATTGTTGGCGAATCTTTATTGCTTAATACTGTTCTGCAGTAACACATAAACAGTGGTGTTATTACAGTCTCTCTCTCTCTCTCTCTCTCTCTCTCTCTCTCTCTCCTTGGTCCTTGTCTATCTCCTACTTCTCCTTCTCTCTCTCTGATGTTTTGTCACTTCCTCGCCTCTCTCTCTCTCTCTCTCTCTCTCTCTCTCTCTCTCTCTCGCTCTCTGTCCATTACCCCTTTTCTTTCTCGGCTCTTGTCTAAGTCATATGTACCTCCCCTCTCTCTTATTTACAGTTAGTTCTTCGCCTGTTACTCTCTCTCTCTCTCTCTCTCTCTCTCTCTCTCTCTCTCTCTCTCCTTGGCCCTTTCTATCACCTACTTCTCCCTCTCTCTCTGTTTTGTCACTTCCTCGCCTGTTACTCTCTCTCTCTCTCTCTCTCTCTCTCTCTCTCTCTCTCTCTGTCCATTACCCCTTTTCTCGGCTCTTGTCTAAGTCATATGTACCTCTCCCTCTCTCTTATATACAGTTAGTTCCTCGCCTGTTACACACACACACTCTCTCTCTCCTCTCTCTCTCTCTCTCTCCTCTCTCCCCCTCACTCTCTCTCTCTCTCTCTCTCTCTCTCTCTCTCTCTCTCTCTCTCTCTCTCTCCATACACGCTGGCACTGGCACGAAGAAAAAGTGGCACTCCGGCTCCCCTCCCTTGTGAGCGGGTAATTTCCCATTCCATGGGTTTATTTGCTCTTGCTCTGTTCCCTTCTTTCACCTCCATCCCCCTTTTGCTCAGGAGGGTCCTCGTGGCATTCGGGATCTGGTAAGACTTGCTTAAAAGCCTGGCGCTCGAATATGAAGGACATTAAGACAAAGACGCTATTAACAGTTCTTGTTTTCTCGACGGGCTAAGGATTCCCTCAGTTTGATTATGGTCGGAAAGAAGAAGTAGTAGTAGTCTGAGGCCGAAGGTGGAACTTTGCTTATGGAGAATTCGCTTCTTCTCAGTCTTCAGTAAACGACAGATAACTCTTCTTCCTTTTTCCTTTCGCGGTTTTCTTCGAGAGCTTTTTAAATACCTAAATACCTGGAAGTTCCTAACACAATTACAAGAAGTTATAAAAATGTTTCATGGTTGTCGATTATCTTCCATCCATCGGTGATTTTGTTTAATGAATTTCTTTTCTGAAAATGTATACGATCTTCATATGGAGTGATAACAATCAGTCATTCTGTTACACAGAATTAATGCTCTTCATATGGAATTATGATGCTGATATAGTTTTCTTTGATCAAATTCTACGTTCAGAGTACTAGGATTCTACATATAATGACAGCTGTAAGTGGTAATTACACTAAATAAACTTAAGAAAGTTACATCCGTCATTATTTATGTTTCCAGAGTTAATTTTACCGCCACGTACCTCATCGAAGTTGTTGTATGCTGTCAGGACGGAATATGTATGAAGTATTGTCTGTGCAAACCCCACAGATCTGTCGAGATATGGAGCTGGTTGGGAATGCAGAGAGAGAGAGAGAGAGTAACAGGCGAGGAAGTGACTAAAATCGAGAGGGAATGATGGAGAGGTACGAGTTAAACAAGGGCGGAGGAAAGGGGTAATCCAGAGAGAGAGAGAGAGAGAGAGAGAGAGAGAGAGAGAGAGAGAGAGAAATTCCTGCTTTATCCTCGCCGATTGTAACAAATCACAGTCATCTATTAGCTACACTGTATTGTAAGAAAGTACAGGACAATTGTTCGAAACCAAGGCTTACAATGTAAGGCGGCGAAGAGCCCTCAAGATGATCATTAAGATCACTCTCTGCTTCTCTTCTCCCTCCCCGAGAGCCCGAGGCTCTGCCTCGAGATAAAGATGTGGAAGCTGATAGAGGGATTTGGGATGCTCAGCCGACGCCGCTGTCGATACCTGATGCACCTCGAGACATGTGCCGGATTAGTGGATGGGGCCTCTCTTCTCTTTTTATAAATATTTAGCCTCTTTTGAGCTTGGAGTACGGGGTTTGCTTCTTCCAAAGACGTTACTAGTTTCTCGATTTTTTTTCGTACTGGGGAGGAAGACCATTCGTTATGGTGATTGTGATAGACATGCATTACCGAATGGTCATTTTTTTATTCTGGCCTGAGGAGAGGTGCCACCGTAGGATACAAAAAGTGTTTTCAGGAGTCATACGTGTTTTCAGGAGTCGTACGTATGTGGATAAATTTCTTTCAGAAATCCCATTGTTATAGTAAAAAATAAAAACAAATGCAGTATATCTATTCACAATAATTTATGTGAAAACATGCTAGCTTTCGTCCCCTTGTGAAGTAGATCTGTACAGCTAAAGAAGTATACAGATAAAGAGGGATGAAGCCGCCTAGTTTTCTATAGTTTACGTAATACATAATTCTGGATGTTTCTTGATTAGACAAAATCTTTGCTGCAGAAAGTGAAGCACTTCTGTTGAGTGTGCATGAAAGGGAAAAGGTGGAGGTTGTTGAGAAACATGTCCCATAGAGTTCCGATTTATGTAAAGATGTTAATGTGATTCTAGTGAGGCTTCTGGTCTGTGAATCAGGCGTCTTTTTGTTGGAGATTTATATTTTATTCCTATACGTATGTAGTACATGTGTGTTTGTGCTTTTTAACGATCAGATTTCGATCATTCTGAAGTTGCTTTATTGCAAATAATTATTGTTCAGTGATTAAATCTTGGTAAGATGACGAAGCATATTATTGAACGGAGCTTGCACTCGAAAATCTTTGAAAGACTAAACCCATCAAATTTCTCCAGTTGCTGTTTAAATATCATATGACAGGTTGAGAACAAGGCACTAACAATTCTATTTAGGAAACGCATGATATGAATGTCAACATCTTGACTTTTCCGGAATGTTCCTTCCGTCATTTCGAACCTTTGAAGTCTCTTCTTCCTTCCGTTTCCGTAATTTAAAACTACTAGGTTTTTATTTATTTATTTGTTTATTTTATTTTCCATTTTTGTGTTTCCATCACGCTTAGGCTCGATAAGGACATAAGGTTGTACAACAAAGTGCGGGAATACTGTAGTTCATCGCAACCGTAGTATATATAGTACCAGCCTCTCATTTCGGTGATGACTTTACCTTTGTTTTGATTTCTGACAGACGTTGATCGTATTACGTCGTCATTCTTCTTTAACCAAACACAGAGGACGAAGGTTTAGTTTTGTGTGTTTGTGTGTTTTTTTTTTTTTTTTTTTTTTTTTTTTTTTTTTTTTTTTTTTTTTTTCTGGGGAGCTGCATGATAAATGTACCGTGATGCATGAATTTCTCCCCCAAAAAAAACAAACCACCCCCCAAATGTTCAATAGATGCTTAAACGTGGTCAAGATTTCTTATGATATAAGTTCCCTTGGTTTCTCTTTTAGCTTTTTCAGTGTGTGCGCGCGCACACACACATTCATATACATATATTTACATTTATCTATATAAATGGTAAATATAAATATATACACTATAATAATATATATACATTTATACAGATGATAAATGTATGTATATATATATATATATATATATATATATATATATATATATATATATATATATATCGAACTACAAATGTCCTTTAATATCTAATTCGCTCTACCTCGGAATGAATATATTTCATATATGCTAAACCGAGGGGGAATTTATTAAGCTTCACTGCCAGTCCTGGAATTGAGAGGTCGCTGGTTCGCGCCTGTCGATCGCCAATTCTATTATCGCTTAATAAATTCCCCCTCGGTTAAGCATATATGAAAATATATTCATCCCGAGGTAGAGCGAATATATATATTATATATATATATATATATATTATATATATATGATATATATAATATATGTATATATATATATGTATGTATATATATATATATATATATATATTATATGTATATATATATATATATTATTATATATATATATATATATATATATATGTATATATATAAATATATACATTCATCTATTTGTATATATAAATGGTTGTATATATAAATGTATATATATATATATATATATATATATATATATATTATATATATTTATATTTACCATTTATATAGATAAATGTAAATATATGTATATAAATGTGGGTGTGTGTGCGCGCGCGCACATATAGTGTGACTATCCATACACGCACACGCACACATATTTAGAGTCAAGATATAATTACCACAGGTTAGGCTTGCCAAATTCAAGATCTAATTGCAACCACGTTATTAACGAAACATTGGCTGACTAAAAAAAATCGCTTCGCTTAACCGCCATTATTCTCACCAACGAAAACGTAAAATGAAGAAATGTCAGTAATTTAAACCTTTTGCAAAATGCAAAGAGTAACATTAACCCAAAGGCCATTGAAATGCGGCCTCCTCCGAGCTTATCATTAATGGATGGCGTCCACTGTATGTGGCGTTTGCTGATGTTATTACGCCCGTGTTCGGGTCTGGAAATTCGTGCTCATTAGCGGAGGATTGTTCAAAACAGCGACTCATTTACACTTGCATGCTCATTTAGGGGGTCGAGAGAGAGAGAGAGAGAGAGAGGAGAGAGAGAGAGAGAGAACCGATTTTGCCCAAAATCTGTTTAAAGACTGAATCCGAAATTTTAAGAAATCAGAGAGAGAGAGAGAGAGAGAGAGAGAGAGAGAGAGAGAGAGAGAGAGAATTGAAACGGGAAGGTTCTGTTTAGCTATAGTGATCGAGTTTCGTTCAAATTCTTCCCATAATTTCTTTTTAATGTGTGCTTTCTTTGAAAGTTAATGAATTTGTTTTGTAAACTAAAGGGTTAATAGTAAATGGTGAACTTCCTCTTGAAAGTTGTAACATTTAGATTTAGAAACGGTAAATTTTCATCCTGGAAATTTATATTTAATATGAAAATATTTTGTTCATTCTACAAAACTGCACATTTGTGTTTCTGCAATCGTACTTTCAGCTGGAACATGGTATAGTTTCAAATCGAAAAATCAAGTTTTTATTTCGAACATTGTATGGAGAGCAAAGCTTGATTTAGGGGGCAACTAGTTATCTTTCAAGAGAAATAGTAAGTTGCATCATTTTAAATATGTTAACGTTTCCATGAATAAATTGGCAAAATTTTAGAAGGTTGGCACTATTTCTCAGTGTTACAGGCAAAATGCCCCACAATCATGAAATTCACATTCTATTATCAATAATATATTTCATCACGTTCTCGTTACTCCTAAAAGAACATTAAACTGAACCACTTCCCAAACGGGGATGTGACACTGAAATTAAGCCGTAGATCACTCTCATTGCAATCTTGCAATATCTCTTTGGTGCGAGATACAGCGGATGTCATAATTCACGCTGATGTCCATATTATTGGCAACAAGGAAAGAATTATAGGGGAGGGAGATTTATGGTGAGAGAGAGAGAGAGAAGAAGAGAGAGAGAGAGAGAGAGAGAGAGAGAGAGAGAGAGAGTGGGGGCGTGGGGCTGGATTACGAGAAAGCGCGAAAACTAGAAAGAGAAAGAGGAAGACAAGTAAATGAGGGACAAAATGGACAAGAAAAAATTATATTAAAAAAGAAATAGAAAGTAAGTCAAGAGTAAAAGAAAGTGAAGTGAAAGAAAAGGAAAAATGAATAGAAGGAAAATAGGAACATGGTAAGTAAGAGAAGAGAATGAGAGATAGAAAGGGAAAGAATAAGGCAGCAAGCGAGAAAAGGAATAGATGAAAATTAAAGGGAGTGTTTGTGTCTTGTACAAAAAAGATAACAAAATATAAAGTGAAACAGAAAGGTAGAGATAACATCCCACGAGGAAAGCTATAAAGAAAGGACAACCTGATGTTACGATTTATCTGTATTTGATGTCCACTAAGGAGAAAATCCATAATGGTTCCTCCAGTCTCTCCTTAAAACGTTCTTCGATACTTTGGGGTTCAGTGTGGGGGGAAAAAATTCACCCCGCGTTTTTTTTTCTTTCTTTCTTTCTTTTTAGCTGATGGCTGTAAAGCCTTTCGACTTTTTCTTTTCCTTTCGCTGCCTTCCTTTTCTATGTTTTTCTTTTATTTGAAAGATTTTAATACTCTACAGTTTTGTTCTTTCGTATCCATTAGAATTACGTTGTTTTTAATTGTTCGTGTTTATATTTTCACGCTGTTTCGTAGCGTTTTCTTAAGGTTTTCTGAAAAGTTTGGCTCAAGTTTGCCCTTTTTACAGTTGAAGGATTATTACTTCACCTCTATTTTTCAAGTTATGAATTCTGTGTTTTTTTTTTTTTAACTAAAAGTGTGCAGAGAAAGTCTGTCGTAAGTAGCAATAATTTGAGATAGGTAGACTTGTTGTTGGACGCTGAATTAACGCATTTCCTCTGATACGCTCATAGTCTGTTCATCGCTCTATTTTAGTTTTACGGATTATGCGCACAAAGGTCGTCGGAGCAGACGACATTAACCATCAATATCGATCTCATGTATGTAACAATGAGGCCCAAAAACCAGTAAATAAGTGTCAGAGTGGATCGTTGCTTAGCAATTTGCATTAGGGTAAGATATTGAAAGACATCTGAATTCTGTTATTTCAGCAATTGATGGGGAAAATGATGCAAAGTTTGATTTCATGATAACTCAATGCTCGGATGAAAAAACTAGACGGTAAAGAGGTCAATCCACAGAGAACCCTTATATCCAGTATTTGCCTCGTTATGTGTGAATGAAAACTTTCGGAAGGAATTAGCGTCTTGATTAACTTCTGCGTTTTCGTTTTACACTGGACCTGTGGGAATCTCGTGCTATTGACTGCTCGATTCAGAAGAATTCTATATTCCAGAGTGGTTTCTGGAAATATAAAGTTAAACCAAAATTCACACACATTCAATATTAAAATCCCCAAGTATTTATTAATAATGACTCTCCTCTTGCCTACTTCCATATGATGATCTTGATATTTCTCGTATAAAGCATATCAAGATCGTAATATGGAATTATATGAGCGTAAATTCAATAATAATATTTTAACTTGAGGTTAGCAACTGTATTAAGTCGCAATTCATTTAGCTTAAAAGCATTTTCAATGTAGAATTTATTAGTCTGGTTTTTTTGCTAGTGAATAGTGAAACACTATGCATTAGATAGGTATGTTCGGTAATTAAGGGTTCTTAATACAAATTTTTAAAGGCCTGGAAACAATACAAACAAATAAAAGGACGTCAACGTTGGCAGCAATATTGAATAACCAAATATTAAATAGATGTGATGCGAAAGCATAAATTGTTAAGATAAAAATCTGGTGAACAAAATTCAAGTAAGTTTAAAAAAGAAACTATAATTAGATGTACTAGCAAACTGACCCATCTACGATTGGGTGATAAAATACGGGTGCAGAAGTGAAAAATTTATATGTACTATTTGTTCAGCAATATTAAAATAAGGGCGATTTTTATACATACCTACAACAGAACCTCTTTGTACACAATATTATCAGTTTGTCCACAACTTAACTTCAAGTTGGCAGAGTCAGTTGCTCTGCTCATCGCCACATACAGTTGGCCATGCGTGAACATGGGTGACGGCAGAAACACACCAACACAATCCAAAGTCTGGCCCTGCGACTTGTTTGCAGTGAATGAGAAGGCCAGGTTGATGGGAAACTGCCTGCGCCGTAACTGGAACGGAAACTGGTTGTCCGAAGGCATCAGAGGAATCCGGGGGATGAACAGACGTTTGCCGGTGTGAGGGCCCGTTGCTGTCACTGCTCCGATGACGTGGGAGTTTAGGACCATAACGGTGTACCTCGTTCCGTTGCAATGTCCATTGGCAGGATCGAAATTCGGAAGCAACATTACCGGGCAGTACTTCTTCAACGTTATTTTGTGCACTAGCAGTCCCGATGGATTTAAGTTATTCAAAAAAATCTTGCGGATATTTATGATAATTTTCATCTTCTATTGTGTCCGAGCTGAAATATTCGCGACTTTCTCTGGGGAAGTTGTACAGAAATTATGTATGAAAAATCGTAAAGTAACTAAGTCTACGGGAATAACCAGCCTCGTTTCACGGCCAGAAACAGCTCCGTTTCAGGGAATCCCTTCTCACCCCCACCCCCTACAAAGGAGGGGGTTAGGTTGGATGAAACTCCTTTACAAACCATCTTAGGGGTCCCCACCATAACCCTGCCAAGTTTCATGCCCATCTGACCAGCCGTTTGGCCGTGATTGAATGACAGACAGACAGACAGACAGACATTACGCCCATTATAGTATGATAATCCAAAATAATATTTTTCCATTATAAAGACCAGAAAACCTCGCAGCTTTCCATTGTAAGTGTACTCTCACACAGAAAAAACAACAGTTCAAAATGTTTACTCGAGATTGTTGAATGATATCCATGATAGAGGATCAATAATATCACTTGAAACATCAAAGCAAAAAATTGCTCGCATATTCAGGCAGATTTACCCCTTCCGAATTTTGCTCCCCAGATACACATCCCGGCAGAGCAAGTCCAATTGATTCAGGGATTTCCGCTATTTATTGTAGCCTCGGGAGTCAGATCTCCGCAAAGTATACTTGGTTGGTCGAACAACACTTTTGTGGTTCGCGAACTGATTCCGGGCTCAAACTAGCGTACAGAGGCAGCGAAACAGTTGGTTTCCTCGTTGATATTCACACGAATGTTTGCTTCATCGGGTCACGATTCTGAACTTCGAAACAGTTCGTAACCCACAGTATTTATTTGTTGCCTACAATGAGTATTTACCGTCTTCAGAGACTTGTATACATTTTAAGTAGTATTCAGCTTTGTAGCGGACTTTATCAAGTAAGAATACATGCATCATACGCACACATGCACACGGTTTGGGGACACTCACTCTTTTAGGCAATTTCTATTAAGATCAGTGGCAATATGTATAGACTTCTTTTAGATATATATTCATGTACATCTTCAGATGGCACCTTTTTCTCTGCAGCTTTTGCCTCGAGGATCTCGCCACTGGATAAGAAACGGCTGTTTACTGTAGAGTTAAGAATTAGAAGGAAAAAAGCACGAATAGTTTCTCCTTATGCATAAGAAGCCTTTCTGGAAATGGAACTTATAAGCTGATGCAAAATTAAAATAAAGATATTTCCTGTGCAAATAATGCCGTCGTTAAACTCGTGTTCCGTTTCCTGGCCACAATTGGCGCTGATACCCATTCAAAGGTGGTCGATTGGTGAGCGGCAGATGAGGTTAAACACTGAACTCTCAGATGTGAGTCCAGCGTTCTCACACAGACACACAGACACACACACATACATACATATATATATATATATATATATATATATATATATATATATATTTATATATATATAATATATGTATGTATGTATTTATGCATGTATGTATACGTATATAGTAGGTAGATAGATTTGTATGCACTTTGCATGCTTAATTATAGCAAATATAGAATGCTGTTATGTGCAGTAATGTAAGAAAAAATAGCCTAAAATAATGTGGACTTTGCTTTTAACTAATTTGCATGTCCTGTTCGCAAAAATGACAAGCAGTTACTTCTGCTTTAAAGTATACAATGTATGAAATCCTGAGGCAAAATTTTAAAGTAAGCTTTTAAAAGTTCCTTCGCTTCTGACAGCATAGCGAAACTCATAAAAAAAAAAAAAAAAAAAAAAAAAAAAAAAGACCCCCGTTCGTGTGGTAATCAAACCTGATTAATATACCGCCGAGATCCTGAACAATATCTGGATTCATTTGTGAATGGACTACTGCCGAATTGTATATTCTAAATATCTTGAGTTGGTTGCATTTTATTATACCTCCCTTCCATTCGCTACCATTGAATTCTGTTTTATTATTTGTCTGTTGCTGCTTATGCGTATATTTATTGGATTCCTAACAACAATATCGTGTGCACTAGTTTGTCCCGAACTTAATCGGTCTATCGCGCCTAGCTTTTCATCACAACCCCTACGCATATCAAAGGATATTTCCCTGTGCGTTGTATTGCATAATTTCTCTCTGTACTTTACTGCACTTCTCCTCGCACTTTTTTTTTTATTTTTGTAGTCATTTTTCCTTGGTCATAATGAGGGTTGACACATTGTGAGTGACGGAAAGCTAAATTGTTGTCCGGTGTTAAGTTGAAAGTCTTCTGATTACAATTTTCAGTTCAAGGGGATGAGGGGGCGCCTTTCTCGCGTCTCCATGTTGCCATGAAGTTTTCCTTCTTTTACAAATCAGACTTATGTAAGCGAATTATTAAAAAACTAAACAGAAATATTAATAGAATATAAGAAGTACCAATAACGCCTAGGTTTAGGATCCTACGTAGCAAACCCACCAGCCCCAGGTGCTTAGAAGCTGAGAGATATCGGTTACAAATTCATTATTGTGGACTTCAGCTGCAGCTCAAGTATCTTGGCAGATTTTGGCACATTTGCGTTAAAAATATCATAATGTTCCAATATAGGTTGTTTATCGCAATTTATATTCCGACGATGAATACACAAGTACACATACACGCATATATATGTGTATGTATGTTTGTATATATGTATGTATATTTTTGTTAATGTGTCTGCGTGTGTATAAACTTGGTTATTCCGAGTGTAAATTCCACTGCCTTTCAGCAAAAGGTAACATTATAACCAGTGTTCTTAGAATATAAAATGTGGCATAACCTCGTATAATGTTTAGCAAGTAGCTATACTTTTACCCAGGTGTTCACTCGGGAACATTCTCTTTACTTTTGTAATTCTGGTCTTTTCCAATATTTGTCTGAATAGTCATAAAGTGGTAGTTACTACGTGCATTGTTATGGAAATGACCTCCACTCCACTCTCTTTACCATGTGCCGTGTTTTGATTTTTATTGTATTTTTGTTTATTCCTCAGGTTGGTGACTCAAGTTTAGAGTTTTTTTTCTTTCTTTTTTTTATTGTCAAGTCAGTTTCTGCCCTTAAAAATTTTATGCATTACTTACAATCATCAAATATATACAAATGTCTATTCATATACATGTATGTGTGTTTGTATTCTTATGTATATACTTATGAGTGTATGTAATACTAAAATTTTATGGGCATGTAATACATTATCAGCATTATTACTCATAAAATGGATAAACATGACATAAAGCAACTGACTTGACAACGAAAAGATTATGTATATATACATATAATATATATGTATGTGTAATATGTATGTATATATGTATATATGTGTGAATTTTATTTTACAAATAGATTAAAAAAAATAGCTCGATTTACCTGCTAACTCAAAATGAAGATAGTAATTTGTATTTGAAATATCATCAGCAACCTGATATGCGCGAAAGAAAGAATAAAATGCAAATTTGTAGAGTAATGTTACGAAATAGCAAGTGAGAAAATAAATCCAAAATATTGCAGCCGCACTACCTCACTCAACATTGAATCAATGGCCGCCCTCGGGGCACATGCAGTTATACGCTGTTGCAATGCATTTACCAGTACTGTGTTGCATTTTGATTGGAACATAATATTTAATCTGGACTGTAATGAAACCTCAAAGGCAAAAGGTAAATAGATTTCTAACCCTTGACCAACAACTTTACTGGTGATAAACCGATATGGAA
Source organism: Macrobrachium nipponense (assembly GCF_015104395.2). Taxonomy (NCBI): domain Eukaryota; kingdom Metazoa; phylum Arthropoda; class Malacostraca; order Decapoda; family Palaemonidae; genus Macrobrachium; species Macrobrachium nipponense. The sequence goes on along the minus strand of NC_087200.1, from coordinate 92,739,091 downwards.
ACCAGAATAATTGGAATATCGGTTATGTAAGTAAACATACATGCGTAGGTAGACGCTCACACATACATATATACATATATGTATATACATGTACATATATACATATATGTATATACATGTATAGGTAAGTCTCTTTCTCAAGCCGATTGCTTTTTTGTCATTTTATGCATGTTGAGAATAATAATAATTTTAATTATATTTTGCATATTAAGATATTTACGTAATACGTAATAACAATATATATACATATATGTATATATGTACGTGTATGTATCTACGTATGTATTCATTCCTTGAGGTTAAAGCTTAGATACAGGAGGCTGTGACATCACATCATGAGACACCACTGTTGCCAATACTGAAACTAGGAAGTTTTCAGAATTGTCTTAGATCTGCTTGAAGTTTCCTTCACAGGCAAAATAAACAATTTCAAACTGTTTATAATGTTATGGAATGAAAAACAACTCCTAGTCTTCACCATTTTCTGATCATTTAGCTTACGGCACTATGCTGTCATAGAGAATAGATTTATCAGTTTCTCCTTACCTATATATATATATATAATATATATATATATATATATATATATATATATATATATATATATATATATATATTATATATATATATACATATATATATATATATATATATATATATATAGTATATATATATATATATATATGTATATATATATATATATAAATATACATATATATATATATATAATATATGTATATATATATATATAGAATTGTCTTAGATCTACTTGAAGTTTCCTTCACAGGCAAAATAAACAATTTCAGACTGTTAATAATGTTATGGAATGAAACTCTAGTCTTCACCATTTTCTGATCATTTAGCTTACGGCACTATGCTGTCATAGAGAATAGATTTATCAGTATCTTCCTTATATATATAATATATATATATATATATATATATATATATATATATATATATATATGTACATATCATATATAATATATATATACATATATATATATATATATATCTATATACATATATATATAATATTATATATATATATATATTATATATATATATGGTAAAATATATATATATATATATATATATATATATATATATATATAAGATATAATATAATATATATAAGGAGAAACTGATAAATCTATTCTCTATGACAGCATAGTGCCGTAAGCTAAATGATCAGAAAATGGTGAAGACTAGAGTTTCATTCCATAACATTATTAAACAGTCTGAAATTGTTTATTTTGCCTGTGAAGGAAACTTCAAGCAGATCTAAGACAATTCTGAAAACTTCCTAGTTTCAGTATTGGCAACAGTGGTGTCTCATGATGTGATGTCACAGCCTCCTGTATCTAAGCTTTAACCTCAAGGAATGAATACATACGTAGATACATACACGTACATATATACATATATGTATATATATTGTTATTACGTATTACGTAAAATTCTTAATATGAAATATAATTAAAATTATTATTATTCTCAACATGCATAAAATGACAAAAAAGCAATCGGCTTGAGAAAAGAGACTACATATACATAGTATATACATACATATATATATATATATATATATTATATATATATATATATGCTATATATGTAGATATATGTATATTTATATATATATATATATATATGTATATGTGTTGTATATGTATATGTATATGTATATGTATATTGTATATGTATATGTATAATATGTATATGTTATGTATATGTATATGTATATGTAATGTATATGTATATGTTATATATAATATATATATATATATATATATATATATATATCGACATTATTTTCCTCCTTGTAAGCATTTTTTTTTTCTTTTCATAAAATCGTAATTCCAGTGGCTGTCATTATTTACTATGGTTCATGGTCGAATCTTCCACTAGGCTTCATAAAAGTTTGTCTGAAGACCTTTTTTTTTTTTTTTTTTTTTTTTCTAAAGTATGTATTCAGTTGAGCGTAGGTAAACGTCCATTTTATTCATATTTTAGGGAGTTATCTTAGCCGACAGAATGTAACTCAAATTTGTATTATTTCTATATGTAATTTAAGTTTGGATGACGGTCGCAATCAAATTTTGACTGATGAGCTCATAGTTCATTACCCAACCTTCTCACGATTAGCCCAAGCATTCCGTAAGAAAGTTTTTCCTTGTTAAATAAACAGTAAAGAAAGTCGTATTTTCGTCAAAGTTTTCTATATCCGACAGTTCAGAAATATCCATGCTTTGTATTGTCGCGTGAACAGTCGTATAAATGTTATAATTCTGACATGAAAGCTCTCTGCTGGGAGCATAAAATGTTACCAATAGCGGAAGTTGGCTGAAGTCGCTAAATCTAGCGTGAGAACCAAGAAAAAAAAGAAAAAAAAAAGAAAAGAATCAATCAGTGTTTCTCTTCAGGTGACTCTGAAAGGTCTTCTTCAATCGGTGTGTCTTCCAATTCCGATACTTGGCGTTGCTTTCTCGCCAGAGTCTGGGAAGTATGTTTATGTTTTGTTTTATTTTTTTATATATATTTATTTTATATCATGATTTTGGAGGGTTTTTTTTTCCTCTTGGCTGGTGATCGCTAATTGTCTCCGTTGATGTTGCTGTTATAATTATGATTCTTGTTCAGGAGATGAACCCTATTCAAACGGAACACGCCAACAAGAGCCATTGACTTGAAATTCAGTCTTCCAAAGAATATGGTGTTCGTTAGCAAGAAGTAGCAGAAGGTAATGAGAACTACAGAAAGAAGAGACCACTTGTTAAGAAATGAAAAAGAAATTAACAAATTAATAAATATCTAGATAAAAAAGTAAGTAGATGATTAAAATCCAAGGAAAATTGTGTAAGGGGAGCAATGCAATGCCTCTATCATTGAACTTCTGAAGCTCCTGTTACTCGACATCATCTTCAGGTGGTTTCCTGTTATTTTAGTTTAAGACATTTCAATCGGCTCGTGTTTCGGGACACTCCAATTTCCTTTCATTTATCTCTTCCAAAATGTAAATGTTTCTTGTGAAATAGGTTCTACAGCATTAAGGATCACAAAGGGTAATTTCACACGGCGATGTCACCCGCAATTGTAGGTTGAACGTAGTGTCATCTGGAGGTCCGACAGGGCTGTTTGCCTTCTCTCCCTTTTCGCTTTCTGTTCTTCTAGTCAACTTTTTTCACTTCTTTGTTTCGCGTTTGCTACCTTCTCCTAATCATGTTGTCAATTGCTTTTTTTTATGTTATTTTGATTTTATGATGCTTTTATTTTTCCTTGTATAAAATTCTTGATAAGCAATTAGGTTGTTGGAAAATACCTCAAGTGTCATTGACAAAATCGGTCTTTAGTTCGTTCATGTCAGTGCACATGTTAATTATTGGGGGCGTTGGTTTGGGGGGTGCGTTTGGGGCAGCGCTCATGGTAAACGAGGTTAAACTATTCAGAATTTGAATAAAGATCAGGCCGAACGGCATATTTGTTTATTATTAGGTCTATAATAATTGCAGAACATTGAAAAAATGAGAATTTTACGCAGATTTCCTAATTTAACAAAGGCAATTAGCACCTCAGTGGCGTGGTCGGTATCGTGTTGGCGTACCACCTCGGTGACCGCGAATTCGATTCTCGGGCATTCCACTGAGTGGTTAGAGATGTGTATTTCTGGTGATAAAAGTTCACTCTCTACGTGGTTTGGAAGTCACACAAAGCCGTTGGTCCCGTTGCTGAATAACTACTGGTTCCATGCAACGTAAAAACACCTTCAAGCAAACAAAACAAGAAAAACAAAGGCAATTAAACTTGACAAAGTTTCTTTAATGTTCAGTGCTTTTCATGTGATATGCTTTTGCTAGTTATATTATTACTATTATTTTTATTATAATATTAATATTGATGGTCTCTCCGTAAGGGTTAACCCCAACAGTGTGCATTAAAAGCTAACACTAGACGATATTGTCGTTCTTTGCAGCGTCCCTTCGGATCCAATTTTCAGTATTTTGGATCTTTTACTTTTCAATAGATCCCTAATGTCTTTGCTCACTTAGCTGTTCAACTTCTTTAACTTTATCTTGCTCCAGGTTTCGCCTTTTATTTAAGAACAAATCCTTCGGGCGAAACCTGTTTTTAATAATAATAATAATAATAATAATAATAATAATAATAATAATAATAATAATAATAGAAAAATGCGCCTTAGTCAACATACAAAAAGGCAAAGTAACGAGAACTGAAGGGATAAAGCTACCAGATGGGAGAAACATCAAACACATAGATGAGACTGGATACAAATACCTGGGAATAATGGAAGGAGGGGATATATAAAACACCAAGAGATGAAGGATACGATCAGGAAAGAATATATGCAGAGACTCAAGGCGATACTCAAGTCAAAACTCAACGCCGGAAATATGATAAAAGCCATAAACACATGGGCAGGGCCAGTAATCAGATACAGCGCAGGAATAGTGGAATGGACAAAGGCAGAACTCCGCAGCATAGATCAGAAAACCAGGAAACATATGACAGTACACAAAGCACTACACCCAAGAGCAAATACGGACAGACTATACATAACACGAAAGGAAAGAGGGAGAGGACTACTAAGTATAGAGGACTGCGTCAACATCGAGAACAGAGCACTGGGGCAATATCTGAAAACCAGTGAAGACGAGTGGCTAAAGAGTGCATGAGAAGAAGGACTAATAAAAGTAGACGAAGACCCAGAAATATACAGAGACAGAAGAATGGCAAACAGAACAGAGGACTGGCACAACAAACCAATACACGGACAATACATGAGACAGACTAAAGAACTAGCCAGCGATGACACATGGCAATGGCTACAGAGGGAAGAGATAAAGAAAGAAGCTGAAGGAATGATAACAGCGGCACAAGATCAGGCCCTAAGAATCAGATATGTTCAAAGAACGATAGATGGAAATAACATCTCTCCCATATGTAGGAAGTGCAATACGAAAAATGAAACCATAAACCACATAGCAAGCGAATGCCCGGCACTTGCACAGAACCAGTACAAAAAGAGGCATGATTCAGTGGCAAAAGCCCTCCACTGGAGCCTGTGCAGTAATAAGTGGTACGAGCACCAACCTGAAGGAGTGATAGAAAACGATCAGGCAAAAATCCTCTGGGACTATGGTATCAGAACGGATGGGGTGATACGTGCAAATAGACCAGACGTGACGTTGATTGACAAAGTCAAGAAGAAAGCATCACTCATTGATGTCGCAATACCATGGGACATCAGAGTTGAAGAGAAAAAGAGGGAAAAAATGGATAAGTATCAAGATCTGAAAATAGAAATGAGAAGGATATGGGATATGCCAGCACTAGGCACGATCCCAAGATCCCTGAAAAGGAATCTAGAAAAACTAGAGGCTGAAGTAGCTCCAGGACTCATGCAGAAGAGTGTGATCCTAGAAACGGCGCACATAGTAAGAAAAGTGATGGACTCCTAAGAAGGCAGGATGCAACCCGGAACCCCCCACTATAAATACCGCCCAGTCGAATTGGAGGACTGTGATAGAGAAAAAAAAATGATAATAATAATAATAACAATAATAATAATAATAATAATAATCCCCAGTTATATAAATAAATTGTATTAATGTTGAAAATATACGGTCAAGTTAAATAACTATTGATTTTGATTACAAAACAGTTTATGACGGCATTGTAAATTTCCTTGCAATAATAATAATAATAATAATAATAATAATAATAATAATAATAATAATAGATGCATTAGTCTAGACCCACCCCTCACACACAAAACTAGAGCATAACATGTACACATCCCATATAAAAGGGAGAGTTGCCTAATGCATCTTGAGATTCAGTCCAAAGAATTAAGTTGAACGATTCCTTCCTCCACAATCCTTACTATCGTTGGACCTTCTTTAGCCAGAGCCTACCCATTTCTAGCCGGTCAGATTCGTAAAGTTGCTCGTTAGTTTTCTTGATTATTGAACTTTAATCATATACTTTCCCCCAGTGTCGTTTTTGGTGTAACTAAGTTTCTGGATCGCAGTCACATTCCTTGTAAGTTACGATAATGTTCTTGATGACGATTTAAAAGTAACAACCTCATTGATAATGAAGGTAGATTTTAAAAAAAGCACTTACTGAACAATGTGAAAATGTGTGTATTATTGTATTGAAAGAGGTATTTAACGTTTCTTTCGAATTCGAAACCCAGCCAAATGAATGGTTAGATACAAACAAACACAGAAAGGGCCAATGGCTCTTCAAAGCTTACCTCAGAAGTTAGGTGAATGATATTGGAAACAAGAAGAAAAATATTGACACATGGTTCATGGATGGAGAGAGGAAAAAAATTAACTATTGCCGGTTGATTCAAAGAGTGTGCAGTCCTGAATTCATAAAAGGATAGGGGCCATATTTTCAATGCTTGGTTGAGAGAGAAAAGAGAGGGAGGGAGGGTAGCAAAGTGAGGGAAAGAGGAACGTTTATCGCTTACCTCTTATAGCTTTCATAAAAAAAAAAAGTGGACGCTTTCGTTTGTTTTTAAAACCGGCAAATGTGATACATAGGTTTCCAAACAGTTGAACTTTGTGGGGCGTGACGTAGTGTCTTGTATTTTTCTTCCGTACATAGTGCTAGACTTCTTATATTTATATAAACAAAATTTCTCACTTATACCAAAAACACTACGATTTGTTCAGTCATTACGAAGAAATCGATGATTTCGGTTGAGAATTCGCTTGACATTCTTAGATTTGTTCGAATATTCTTTGTGATGTGAATTGATTTGTCTGAACATTCCATAAAAAAATTCTTGATTGGTTTAACAGTCCAAGAATTTTTCTTTAAGATTATGACATTACTAAGGAATGTTCTACGCGTTTGATAATTCCAAGGAATTCATAGCCTCTTTAGTATTAGTAAAAATTCTCTGTATGTTTGAACAATTCAAGTAAATGTTAGCAATCACAAAAATTCCTGAATCTTGGCCTGTTGGATCACTCCCAAGATATCCTCGACTTGTATAATTACTCTCATGGAGTAATTGACTTGGCGGAATATTTTCAAGAAGTTTTGACGATTCTGAACATTCCCAAGAAATTTCGACTTGTTTGGCCAATACTTTTATTGATAATTATTCTCAGAGCTCTTGTTGTGTCTTCTGGAGTACCTAAACACAGTTCTGTCATCATTTGTGATTTATAAAAGCAAAGAACCGTTTACTAAATATAATAAACTCGTTATAACGAGTTTATTTATTTTATATTTGTATTATATAGGAATGCTGTCATAGTGTTTCAGCTGGCTCGAGAGCTCACTGGGTCAGGAGTACAGCAATCAGTAAGAGAGAGAGCGTACCAGATTCCGCCTCTTTTCGGTAATTTGTCAGTCTTTCGTAGCATGTCAGCGAAATTCATCCCCCACCTAGAAAAAAAAAAAAAATAAAAAAAAATAAAAAAAAAATCATTTTCTCACAGCGACATGCTTGAAATACCGCGAAATAATGGGTACCAGTTCAAACGACATACAAGCATTATAAATGTAGAACAGCTATATCTTCAAGTACCCATTTCACACAGCGAATTAAGAGGTGCCATCAATGAGGGAGAGGATATTTCAAAACGAACGCTACTGGGATGTTTAATTGATCAGCAAATGTCGACGCTGCTTCTCATATTCCATGACAATTCTGATGTTGAAATTTCATAAGGCTGTCTTCCTTTCTTACCCACCAATATTACAACTTCATTATGAAGTAAAAGACGAAATGTTCTTTATAGGTTGATAAAGTTACAGACGGACGAGCGGCGAACCTGATGTGAATAATTCTGGCGTTGTTGTTTTACGAATTTCCAACAGATAATTCTGGGACACATCATAGTAGGTGTATATGTGACTGCATCTTTAAATTCAGCTTCCGTCACTCACGTGTGACGTTTATGGTTGGACCAAATCATACTTTGGGATTTTATTGTTTAGATCTTCCAAGTAAAATGTATCGGCCTTGAAGCATCAGCAGAAGAGAGAAATACATACCATAATAACAGAAATAATAGTTTATGAAAACGGCTCCGTTGCAATTGAAGAGGAAACATCACCATTGCAACGCCCTCGATGACATTCAGTTTCCCCCTCATGCACATCTCATGTGGACTATTATACGACCTCATTTGTTCCGCGACCTGCTATGTAGAACAGTGTCAAATTAATATTTAAAGAGCAGCTACCCTTACGCCTAACCCGCAAAAGACAGATCCTCGACGGAGTCTCTTTCGGTGCGCAGTTCTAGACTATAGTACGTCCTGACTCAGTTCTCTAGAGGAACGTTATCAGCTACAGACAGACGGACGGACTAGGACGTCGAGCAGCCTCGTCCGTCCGTCTGTCCGCTCGTGTGGGAGTTTGCAGAAGCAAAATGATATATATATATATATATATATATATATATATATATATATATATATATATATATATATATATTATATATATATATATATATATATCTACTATTTGAGAGGGAGAGAAACAGTGTGGTGGCGGCGGCGGCCTTACCCCTTTAGGTAACGTCACAGCTTCAGCCTCGTGTTAAATATGAACGTCCCCAGCCGTTCTCCCTTCCCCTCCCTCCCTCCCTCCCACACCAGACACTTCTCACTCTCGCCCCTTCCCCACGACTGCCACCACCTCAGCCATCACCTCTACCGCCACTTCTCTACCAGAAACAGCCCTACCTCCTAACCCCATCCCCCCGCCCTCCACCCCTCTTTGAAGCCTTTCCCGGCACCTCGTCGTTGCAAACACCTCCACCAGCAGCAGCAGCAGCACTTTGAATACTCTCTGACGAACGCTGTTTGTTAGAATGTTTCTACAACTCCCAACTGTTGAATAGCTGCCTCCTGTGTATCAGTAGAGAGAGAGAGAGAGAGAGAGAGAGAGAGAGAGCGAGCCCGGTGAGCTCAGGCCGCATTATGCGATGCCCGTTGATGTTTTTGCAGCGATGTTTTCAAAGGCCAATTGGCCTATTGTCATGAACTGGCTACCGCTGTTTTTTTTATATGTATATATACTCGCATATATGATTTATTCTTTTGTTTGTGCTTTTTAGCGTATCGTTCGACAACGCGTCCGTGCGAATATAACTAACGAAGTGTGTTGCAATCGGCGAGGAACTAAATTGTTAAACAAACAAACACACACACACACACAGTCACAGTCACAGAGTCACATCGGCAAGTTACTCAGGTGATAAATGGTTTAAGGTTGATAAAAGCCTAATGAAATAATTAAACGAACAATGTCCTTCAGTTCTTTTCAGGCAAACGGAGAACTTCAAAGCCGTAGACGCGCAGTCATTGAATGCTGATAGGTCAAACTTCACTTGTCTAACTTTACTGAAGTGTAGGAATGGGTCAGTGAACTCAGCTGAGATTACATAACATGGGAAACACAGAGTAGGGTAGACATTTCCATGTTTATATGATTTTAAGTGAGAAAGATGAAGAGGGATTATTTTATGATTGTAAAGTTAAAAATGTCATAATTTTTGTGCACAGGCACACACATATTATATATATATATATATATATATATATATATATTATATATATATATATATATATATATATATATATATATATATATATATATATATATATATACACACACACATACATACATATATTTATGTGTGTGGTCTATGAAAGAATATGCAGATAACAGCCGACACTGAGAAGAGGAAGAAACTCATATAGATTTAAGGAAATGATAGAAAAGAACCAGTTGCTCAGACCCTTTAAAGGCGGCCCTTGCAAAAGAAGGGAAATTATGAGGAGAAAGGTTTAGTTTAAAAATTATTTTCACAGTTTCATAGAGAAGGCTGCTGATGAATGTTTAGGAAAAAAAGAAAGACTTTTATTTTAAGTATTCAGCAGCAAACGTGTATACTATATGATGTATATATATATATATATATATATATATATATATATATATAAATATATATTACACACACACACACACACACACACACACACACATATATATATATATATATATATATATATATATATATATATAGATATATATAATATATATATATATATATATTATATATACATAAAAATGATTAACACAATCACCTGTGGAACAGAAATACATATCTAGATTCGATCCTGATGTGGGTCAGAAATTTATATAATAATATATATATATATATATATATATATATATATATATATATATATATATATATATATATATATATATATATATATATATATAGGAATGTGAAAGTTAGCAAATCCTTTGTACGGCAGCTTCAGGAAAGTAGATAGCCTCAGAAGGAACAAGGCGTGACCCGACCTCCAGCTTACTCTGGACGCGTGCAAGATTTTCCCCTCGCGCATAAGTTGTAAACGTTATACTGCTAACTGAAGGTGAAGGGGTCTTCTTAATTATTACTCATACTTAGTAGTACTCCTACTAACAACAAGGATCAAAATAAAAAGGGCACAAATTAAACGCGTTCATATATTCTCATTTATAAGTGGAAACAAAATAACTGAACAGAACACAGCCTAAATTCAAACGTTCTGAAATCTAGTCAAATAGAGCCTTGTTTCTCCAAAGAAAATTGAAATACGCTACATTTTATCAGAAATAATTTTTCTGTACTGTTAAAGAAGCAGATTATTTATTTTTTACATTTTCATTCTAATAAATAAATCATAAACATCCTATCCTGAAATTCCTGTCTTTAACTCAAAGCGAAACACCTTTTTCAGACCTTTTTAGGCGCTCCCATAGACCTTTCCTACCCCCAAAAAGAACGACAACAAGAGTAAAAACAACAACAACAACAAGAAGTAGTTTGTAAGCTTATTGCATAAGTGAGGGAAAACAGACTTACCGGGTCCTTCATCAGCTGCTTGATGACAGATTTTTTTCTTCTTTTGAACAATTAAAACAAAACGAAATTGAAACACACAGATATTACCGTCTATTGCAAGATGTAGCAATCGTTCCTGTCTATTTTCACGTCGACGTAATCTATCGGCATCTTACCCTTTCCTAGAAAACAATAATAAATATCTTTCTAACAAGGCTGTAGTATGCAAATGGACGCTCGTTATACTTTTATTTCAGTCGTTTTCATATTTCGTGAAAATCCCGTTATGCTACGTAATGTATTTACAATGGTGGATATATATAGGAAGGCGTATTTGAGTCTTCAAAACATGAAGTGAGATTGTTGCCTAAAGTAACTCGTCTAGTTGAATATTTATCGGTGCCTTCTGTTTGAACATTCTCGTGTACGATAGTTTTGCAGTTTGTACTTTGTTTGTTTGGTGTTTTTACGTTGCATGGAACCAGTGGTTATTCAGCAGCGGGACCAACGGCTTTACGTGACTTCCGAACCACGTCGTGAGTGAACGTCTATCACCAGAAATACTCATCGCTCACACCTCAATGGAATGCCCGAGAATCTAACTCGCGGCCACCGAGGTGGCAGGCCAAGACCATACCGACCACGCCACTGAGGCACTTGCAGTTTGTACCGAATACATTCTTATTTTTCACGACTGGACATGCAGGTAGAGTTATGAACAATACACCGAAAAGGATCAGTGCTAATGAGGATACTTAAATTGCAACTGTCTTTAAGAATGCTCTTACAACCCCTCAGTAATGGATCAGAGCCAGTTTATGAGTTTGAAATGTTATGACAACAGCAACACTTACCGACTGTGCCTTGATTTGATCCGGTGTAACAGTCTGAATTTCCCCCTTTCCGAAATTCCTCCGGGGGAAATATGGGGGAATTTCGTCCCAGGATAATGTTCCTACATCTGGGCCAAGATTCTCCCAACCCCACTAAGGCCAGTCAAATGCGAGGAAGAAATGCTGAGAAAGGAAAAAATTTACGGAAAGCTGCAATTTGTTTTATTACCTTCATAATAGGGTACTTAATAACATAAATTTTGCACCCCTGTACCGCCCCGGTTTGGGCCGCCATCATAAAAAAATGGCGGCCAAAAATCGTTTTTTGTAAAAATCTCGCTTATTAATTATTTCACGGGAAACGTATCGAAATACAAATTGTTCTACTTGTAATTTCCCACAACCAATGTTCTATACACTTTTTTTTGTATATTGCATGGTTCTGATGCTACACGCACGAGAAGGTTGTTACTTTTTTTTTTTTTTTTTTTTTTTTTTCTTTTTTTTTTTTTTTTTTTTTTTTTTTTTTTTTCCTGACCCCATTACTTGAAGTACCTAGGAAAATCATCTTCCAGAGGTGTCCTTCCTCCATTATTCTCGCTTAGAATAGACAGTGAATATTCATGGCAGAATTACCACCATTATACCCAAACATCTACCTAAAGCAGACTTATTACAAAGCTCACACAAAGTTGACTTCTGAGGGATTTACTGTAAAACAAGCTGATGAAGATGCGGACGCCCTCATTGTTAATACAGCCATTGAAGAATCCTCCAAGACTGACTCTGTAACAGTAGTTGAAGAAGATGCAGACCTGGTAATCATGACCGCTTTAGCAGGGTCACAAAATAACATAAACTTCCTAAAGTAAGGCAAAGGAAAAACAGAGAATAAACTGTACACACAAGCGTCCATGAAGTATGGATCAGTCATTAAAGACGACATCCTTTTCTTGCATGCATTTAGTGGGGCTGATGCCACCTCTTCCTTTTTCAAAGAAGGGAAACTGAAGTTTGTAACCTTCTTGAAAAGCATGAAGAACTTCGGGAACTTGTAGCTGTGTTTAAGAAACCCCAAGCACATCCTGCAAAGATTGCTGAAGCAGGAAAATCTTTCATCCTTCGGTTGTATGGGAAGAAAGAATGTGAATCCCTTGGCGACTTAAGATATCTATGTTTTGTCAAATCACTAAGGTGGCTTCCTTGCCTCCCACAGACGCCGCTGCTCGATTTCATTCTCTACGTACTTATGTCCAAGTTCAGAAATGGTTAGGAATTGACTTCGTCGCTTACAGATTGGGGTTGGAAGATGAATGGAAATGGACTAGGCCCAATCACTACAGATAAAGACTCTGCTCCTCTATATTTTTTTAACATTGTATCATGCAAATGTCTCAAAGGATATATGACAGCTACTTGCAGTTGTAGGAGGGCAGGATTAAAATGCTCTGTAATATGTGTCATGTAAAGGATTATCTTGTACCAGCTCTGATGTAAACATAGATGTAGAGGAATCTGATGACCCCACGGATGAAATACAAGAAATCTTCTTAGTGCCAGAAGGCGTAACTCATGAAACAGAGTAGATTTTAAAAAGCTCGGATATTTATCATAAACTTTAGGTAGATGTTTGGGTATAGGGGTGGTAATTCCGGCAATGAATATTCACTATCCATCCTAAGGAGAATAAAGGAGGAAGGACACCTCCGGAAGATGATGTTCCTAGGTACTTCAAGTGATGGGTTCTGAAAAAAAAATATCAACCTTTTCTTGCGTGTAGCATCAAAACCATGCAATATACAATCAAAGTTTATAGAACATTGGTTGTGGGAAATTACACGTTGAACAATTTGTATTTTGATACGTTTCCTGTAAAATAAGTATTAAGCGAGATATTTACAAAAAACTAATTTTGGCCGCCATTTTTTCAAGATGGCGGCCAAAACTGGGTACTGGGTTGCAAAAGTGATATGTTATCAAGAACCCAATTATGAAAGTGATAAAACAAATTGCAGCTTTCTGTGAATTTATTACTTTCTCAATCCCGATTTGACTGGCCTAACTCCTGTTATAAGAGTATGGCTATGGCGGCGACATGTTACAGTAGCAACGACAGCCTGCCACACCGGATAATTATCATCACGACTAAACTACCATCACTTGGGCTGTTGACAATCGCACTCTTTTCATGTTTCCCTGGTAGTCTGAGCAGTGGCAATGGAAACAGCTGCATCAGAAGATGGAGGAGCTCACTTAACACTTCTTACTATGATGGGCGTAATGTCTGTCCATCCGTCTGTCATTCAATCTCGGCCAAACGGCTGGTTCGATGGCCATGAAACTTGGCAGGCGTATAGTGAGGACCCCTAAGATGGTTTATAATGGGGGTGGGGTGAGAAGAGATTCCCTGAAACGGAGCTGGTTCTGCCCGTGAAACGAGGCCGGTTACGCCCGTAGACTTAGTTACTTTAGAATTTTCATACATAATTTCTGTATACATATGTTTGCTAGTACTACACAATATCTAGATAGCGGAAAGTATCCTGATGGACTGAACAAAGGCGAAAAGTGTGATATTGGAAAAAAGTGCGAACCATTTTGTGTTAAAGGTGGACATCGAATGTATAAACGAAAAATAAAAATAATGACGTTCAGTTGCGTCAAGTGTTGATAAAAACGGAACTGAGCAGAGTTATCGAAGCTTGTCATGAAAGGCTTGGTGGTGCACATAATGGGAAGGGATAAGGCTATCGGAAAAATTACTGCTAAGTAATATTATTTTAAGGACATCTTAGAACTTGTTAGTGATTATGTTTTTAAATGTGACACTTGCCAGAGAGCAAGTAATAAACCAGCAATGCAAGAAGCTGCAGAGTTACATCCAGTGCCTGTTCCTGGAAAAGTTGGGTCTCGGGTAGGAGTGGCAGAGAGAGGACACTGTTTTATTGCAGCAATGACTGATGACGAAATTTCCAGTTGCTACCCCTTCAAAACACAAATCTGCAGTAGAAGTTGCACATTTCTTTATAGATACCGTATGTGATATTGGCTGCATAGAAACCTTGATCACGACCAAGGGAGAGAATTTGTCACCGAGCTGAATGACGTCACATTACGTGCCAAATTACAGATAGATCACAGAACTGCTTTAGCATATAATCCGCAAACAAATGGATTGCGGGAGGTATTTAATCAAACCCTCGAGAGAGCTCTTATCAAATGTGTTAATGAAAAACAAAATTATTTGGGATTTGCACATAAAGAGAATCCTATTCGGATATCGTCCTTCAGTCCCTGCCAGCACTGGTGTTACCCCTTTCACTGCCAAGAAACGAGGGAATAATTTCGTTGCACCGGTACTGTTCCGCTGTTTTTATAATTATGAAAACCATTGAAAATGAATGTAAAGAAATTGTGAAAACCATTGAAAATGAATGTAAAGAAATTATGAAAACCATTAAAAATGAATGTAAAGAAATTATGAAAGCCATTAAAAATTAATGTAAAGAAATTATGGAACCTTTAAAAATGAATATAAACAAATTATGAAACCTTTAAAAATAAATGTAAAGAAATTATGAAACCATTCACAATGAATATAAAGAAATTATGAAACCATTCACAATGAATGTAAAGAAATTATGAAAACCATTAAAAATTAATGTAAAGAAATTATGAAAACTATTATAAATGAATGTAAAGAAATTATGAAAACCATTAAAAATGAATGTTACGAAATTCTGTAAAGAAATTATGAAAACCGTTAAAAATTAATGTTACAAAATTATGTAAAGAAATTATGAAAACCATTAAAAGTTAATGTTAGGAAATTATGTAAAGAAATTATGAAAACCGTTAAAAATCAATGTTACAAAATTATGTAAAGAAATTATGAAAACCATTAAAAATTAATGTTACGAAATTATGTAAAGAAATTATGAGAACCAGTAAAAATTAATGTTACGAAATTATGTAAAGAAATTATGAAAACTGTTAAAAATTAATATAAGAAATTATGAAAACCATTAAAAATAAATGTAAAGAAATTATGACAACTATTAAAAATAAATGTAAAAAAAATTATGAAAACTATTAAAAATAAATGTAAAGAAATTATGAAAACCATTAAAAATGAATGTAAAGAAATTATGAAAACTATTAAAAATGAATGTAAAGAAATTAGGAAAACCATTAAAAATTAATGTTACAAAATTATGTAAAGAAATTATGAAAACAATTAAAAATAAATGTAAAGAAATTATGATACCATTAAAAATAAATGTAAGGTAATTATGAAAACCATTAAAAATGAATGTAAAGAAATTATGAAAACCATTGAAAATTAATGTTACAAAATCACGTAAAGAAATGATGAAAATCAGAAATTATGAAAACCATTAAAAATAAATGTAAAGAAATTATGAAAACTATTAAAAATAAATGTAAAGGAATTATGAAAACCCTTAAAAATTAATGTAAAGAAATTATGAAAACCATTAAAAATTCATGTAAAGAAATTATGAAAACCATTAAAAATTAAGGTAAAGAAATTATGAAAACTATTAAAAATGAATGTAAAGAAAAATGAAAACCAATAAAATGAATGGAAAGAAATTATGAAAACCATTATAAATGAATGTAAAGAAATTATGAAAACTATTAAAAATTAATGTCAAAAATTATGTAAAGAAATTATGAAAACTATTAAAAATTAATGTAAAGAAATTATGAAAACCATTAAAAATAAATGTAAAGAAATTATGAAAACCATTAAAAATGAATGTAAAGAAATTATGAAAACTATTAAAAATTAATGTTACAAAATTATGTAAAGAAATTATGAAAACTATTAAAAATTAATGTAAAGAAATTATGAAAACCAATAAAATGAATGGAAAGAAATTATGAAAACCATTAAAAATTATTGTAAAGAAATTATGAAAACTATTAAAAATAAATGCAAAGAAATTATAAAACCCATTAAAAATAAATGTAAAGAAATTATGAAAACCATTAAAAATTAATGTTATGAAATTATGTAAAGAAATTATGAAAACCGTTGAAAACGAATGTAAAGAAATTATGAAAACCATTAAAAATTAATGTTACGAAATTATGTAAAGAAATTATGAAAACTATTAAAAATAAATGTAAAGAAATTATGAAAACCATTAAAAATTTATGTAAAGAAATTATGAAAACCATTAAAAATAAATGTAAAGAAATTATGAAAACCATTAAAAATAAATGTAAAGAAATTATGAAAACCATTAAAAATGAATGTAAAGAAATTATGAAAACTATTAAAAATAAATGTAAAGAAATTAGGAAAACCATTAAAAATTAATGTTACAAAATTATGTAAAGAAATTATGAAAACAATTAAAAATAAATGTAAAGAAATTATGATACCATTAAAAATAAATGTAAGGTAATTATGAAAACCATTAAAAATGAATGTAAAGAAATTATGAAAACCATTGAAAATTAATGTTACAAAATCACGTAAAGAAATGATGAAAATCAGAAATTATGAAAACCATTAAAAATAAATGTAAAGAAATTATGAAAACTATTAAAAATAAATGTAAAGGAATTATGAAAACCCTTAAAAATTAATGTAAAGAATTATAAATGAAAACATTAAAAAAATTCATGTAAAGAAATTATGAAAACCATTAAAAATTAAGGTAAAGAAATTATGAAAACTATTAAAAATGAATGTAAAGAAAAATGAAAACCAATAAAATGAATGGAAAGAAATTATGAAACCATTATAAATGAATGTAAAGAAATTATGAACAATATTAAAAAATTAATGTCAAAAATTATGTAAAGAAATTATGAAAACTATTAAAAATTAATGTAAAGAAATTATGAAAACCATTAAAAATAAATGTAAAGAAATTATGAAAACCATTAAAAATGAATGTAAAGAAATTATGAAAATATTAAAAATAATGTTACAAAATTATGTAAAGAAAAAAATTATGAAAACTATTAAAAATTAATGTAAAGAAATTATGAAAACCAATAAAATGATGGAAAGAAATTATGAAACCATAAAAATTATTGTAAAGAAATTATGAAAACTATTAAAAATAAATGCAAGAAATTATAAAACCCATTAAAATAAATGTAAAGAAATTATGAAACCATTAAAAATTAATGTTATGAAATTATGTTAAAGAAAGAAAATTATGAAAAACCGTTGTTGAAAAAAACGAATGTAAAGAAATTATGAAAACCATTAAAAATGAATGTTACGAAATTATGTTAAAGAAATTATGAAAACTATTAAAAATAAATGTAAAGAAATTATGAAAACCATTAAAAATTTATGTAAAGAAATTATGAAAACCATTAAAAATAAATGTAAAGAAATTATGAAAACCATTAAAAATAAATGTAAAAAAATTATGAAAACCATTAAAAATTAATGTTACGAAATTATGTAAAGAAATTATGAAAACCATTAAAAATGTAAAGAAATTATGAAAACCATTAAAAATAAATGTAAAGATATTATGAAAACCATTAAAAATGAATGTAAAGAAATTATGAAAACCATTAAAAATTAATGTTACGAAATTATGTAAAGATATTATGAAAACCTTTGAAAATGAATGTAAAGAAATTATGAAATCCATTAAAAATTAATGTTACGAAATTATGTAAAGAAATTATGAAAACCATTAAAAATAAATGTAAAGAAATTATGAAAACCATTAAAAATAAATGTAAAGAAATTATGAAAACCATTAAAAATGAATGTAAAGAAATTATGAAAACCATTAAAAATGAATGTAAATAAATTATGAAAACCATTAAGAATGAATGTAAAGAAATTATGAAAACTATTAAAGATAAATCTAAAGAAATTATGAAAACCATTAAAAATGAATGTAAAGAAATTATGAAAACCATTAAAATAAATGTAAAGAAATTATGAAAACAATTAAAAATGAATGTAAAGAAATTATGAAAACCATTAAAAATGAATGTAAAGAAATTATGAAAACAATTAAAAATGAATGTAAAGAAATTATGAAAACCATTTAAAATTAATATAAAGAAATTATGAAAACCATTAAAAATGAATGTTACGAAATTATGAAAACCAATAAAGATGAATGTAAAGAAATTATGAAAACCATTGAAAATTAATGTTACGAAATTATGTAAAGAAATTGTGAAAACCTATTAAAAATAAATGTAAAGAAATTATGAAAACCATTAAAAATTAATGTAACGAAATTATATAAAGAAATTATGAAAACCATTTAAAATTAATATAAAGAAATTATGAAAATCATTAAAAAAGAATGTTACGAAATTATGAAAACCATTAAAGATCAATGTAAAGAAATTATGAAAACCATTAAAAATGAATGTTACGAAATTATGAAAACCAATAAAGATGAATGTAAAGAAATTATGAAAACCATTAAAAATTAATGTTCGAAATTATGTAAAGAAATTATGAAAACCATTAAAAATAAATCTAAAGAAATTATGAAAACCATTAAAAATGAATGTTACGAAATTATGAAAACCAATAAAGATGAATGTAAAGAAATTATGAAAACCATTAAAAATTAATGTTACGAAATTATGTAAAGAAATTATGAAAACAATTCAAAATTAATGTAAAGAAATTATGAAAACCATTAAAAATGGATATTACGAAATTATGAAAACCAATAAAGATGAATGTAAAGAAATTATGAAAACCATTAAAAATTAATGTTACGAAATTATGTAAAGAAATTATGAAAACCATTAAAATAAATGTAAAGATATTATGAAAACCATTAAAAATAAATGTAAAGAAATTATGAAAACCATTAAAAATGAATGTAAATAAATTAAGAAAACCATTAAGAATTAATGTTACGAAATTGAGGGCCTCAGAACCAGCGAGTCGTATATGCCACTTTTTAAAAAATGAGTAAATTGGCCTCAAAGTTTATCATTCATTACTCTGCTTCTAAGAAAGATATCGATTTAAACTTAGTTTCATATGAAAGCTATACTCTTTATAATTTTTTGTGAAAATTGAAAAAAAATTGTTGGGTGCGCTTTGCGCGCTAGCATTCAAAATGTCTGCCAAACTCCCATTTTTTTTATATATTTGAGTCATAACAAGCACTTAAACCATAATTGAATGTGTTAAACGATAATAAAGTGTTATCATATTGTTGTAATAATGATGATGATATTAATAAGAGTAATAGTAATAATACTGGTAATAATAATGATAATAATACTATTAATAATATATTGATAAGTAATAATAGTGTGCTGAAAAGACAATACATTTTTGTGATAAGAAAAACCGAGTATTGCTAATGATAATAATGATAAATAATAATAGTAATAATGATAACAATGGGAATAATAATAATAATAATAATAATAATGATAATGATAATAATAGTAATAATAATAATGATGATAGTACAATAATATTAGTACTAATAATGACACTGATGATGATAACCTTTCATCATCGTAATATATCGATACTTATAATCAATCACAAGAAAATACTATAATAGAATAGTAATACTATTGTCATAATAATAATGATAATAATAATAATAATAATAATAATGATAATAATAATAATGATAGAAAATAATAATAATTATGATGAGGGTTGTAATAATGATGTTGACAATGATAACCTTGAATCACCATGATGTTAACCATCAATAATCACAATAATAATATTATCATAATAATTTTTTTTTTACTACTACTACTACTACTAGGGCCTCCATCCTTTAATAGAAGCTGCAATGTGAAGGGGCATTAACTCGATCAGATTGCAGTCTGTTAGCTCCAAACATCGCTACCAGCTGTGACCCTCATCCACTACTACTACTACTCTACTACTACTAGTACTACGACTATTATTACTTGCCAAAGGAAGACATAATGTACTCAAATAAAGAGTAATTTAGACAAAATAACAGCACAACACAACGGATAATCGTAATCTCCCGCTCGATCACTGAAGTGAGATGTAAAACATTGGCGGGAGATTGTAAGCTGCACGGTTATTGGTCGATGCTTACACGCGCCCTTATGGGGAAAAACGCTCATTGGCCTAGAATTCGCTACGCGAAGTGACGCGCGCTCTCATTGGCTTAATCAGCGCTAGTGATATGCGTCGTCTGGTCCTCATGAAGCGTCCGAGCGGCTGCCAGCACCGCTCGAAGTCATGTTCTTTCCTGTAGCTAAAATCGATAATTCCGACTGTCCCAGTAGGAATTTCGACCGTATGTAAATGGTGGAATGGCCTAGAAATGCCTCAAATACACAGAGAAAAGGTTGCCAAAAATCTACCAGTATGCATAACTCCAAATCCGTGGAAGGGGTGGCATATCCGACTTTCTGGTTCTGGGGCACTCAATTATGGAAACCATTAAAAATGAATGTAAATAAATTATGAAAACTATTAAAAATTAATGTAAACAAAATAGGAAAACCATTAAGAATGAATGTAAAGAAATTATGAAAACTATTAAAAATAAATGTAAAGAAATTATATAAACCATTAAGAATAAATGTAAACAAATTATGAAAACCGTTAAAAATTTATGTTACGAAATTATGTAAAGAAATTATGAAAACCATTAAAAATAAATGTAAAGAAATTATGTAAACCATTAAAAATTAATGTAAAGAAATTATGAAAAAAATTATGCAAAAAAGAAATTAAAATGTAAGTAAAGAAATTATGAAAACCAGTTATTGAACAAAAAAAGGTAAAGAGAAATTATGAAACCATTGAAGTAAAGAAATAATGAAAACCATTAAAAATTAATATAAAGAAATTGTGGAAACTATTAAAAATGAATGTTAAGAAATTATAAAAAGCATTAAAAATTAATATAAGGAAATTAAGAAAACCATTAAATATGAATGTAAAGAAATTATAAAAACCATTAAAAATGAATGTACAGAAATTATTAAAACCATTAAAAATGAATGTAAAGAAATTATGAAAACCATTAAAAATGAATGTAAAGAAATTATGAAAACCATTAAAAATGAATGTAAAGAAATTATGAAAACCATTAAAGATAAATGTTATGAAATTATGTAAAGAAATTATGAAAACTGTTAAAAATGAATGTAAAGATATTATGAAAACCATTAAAAATTAATGTTACGAAATTATGAAAAGAAATTATGAAAGCCATTTAAAATTAATGTAAAGAAATCATGAAAACAATTAAAAATGAGTGTTACGAAATTATGAAAACCATTAAAGATGAATGTAAAGAAATTATGAGAACTATTAAAAATATATGTAAAAAAATTATGAAAACCATTAAAAATTAATGTAAAGAAATTACGAAAACCATTAAAAATAAATCTAAAGAAATTATAAAAACCATTAAAAATTAATGTAAGGTAATTATGAAAACCATTAAGAAATGAATGTAAAGAAATTATGAAACCATTAAAAATGAATGTAAAGAAATTATGAAAACCATTAAAAATGAATGTAAAGAAATTATGAAAACCATTAAAAATAAATGTAAAGAAATTATGAAAACCATTGAAAATGAATGTAAAGAATTTATGGAAACCATTAAAAAATAATATTACGAAATTATGTAAAGAAATTATGAAAACCATTAAAAATGAATGTAAAGAAATTATGAAAACTACTAAAAATTAATGTTACAAAATTATGTAAAGAAATTATGAAAACTTTTAAGGTTATATGTAAGAAAATTATGAAAACCATTAAAAATGAATGTAAAGAAATTATGAAAACCATTAAAAATGAATTTAAAAAATTATGAAAACCATTAAAAATTAATGTGTAAAGAAAATATGAAAACCATTGAAAATGAATGTAAAGAAATTATGGAAACCATTAAAAATAATGTTAAGAAATTATGGAAAGAAATTATGAAAACCATAACAAAATAATGTTACGAAATTATGGAAAGAAATTATGAAAACCATTGAAAATAAATGTAAAGAAATTATGAAAACCATTAAAAATGAATTTAAGAAATTATGAAAACCATTAAAAATGAATGTAAAGAAATTATGAAAAACATTGAAAATGAATGTAAAGAAATTATGGAAACCATAACAAAATAATGTTACGAAATTATGGAAAAGAAATTATGAAAACCATTATAAATAGATGTAAAGAAATTATGAAAACCAATAGAAATGAATGCAAAGAAATTATGAAAACCATTGAAAATGAATGTAAAGATATGATGAAAACAATTAAAATAATGTACGAAATATGTATAGAAAAAGAAATCTAATGAAAAATTGAAAACCATAAAAAGAATTGTAAAGAAATAATGAAAACTATTAAAAAGGAAAATTGTAATAACTTATGTAAGACATTAAGAAAACGATGAATATAAAAAATTATGAAAAACCATTAAAAATAAATGTAAAGAAAATTACTGAAAACTAAATCTAAAGAAATTAAATGTAAAATAAATTATGTAAACCATTTGGAAATAATGTAAAGAAATTATGAAAAACATTAAAATGAATGTAAAGAAATTATGATAACTATTAAAGATAAATGTAAATAAATTATGTAAACCATTAGGAAATAATGTAAAGAAATTATGAAAACCATTAAAAATGAATGTAAAGAAATTATGAAAACCGTTAAAAAGAATGTAAAGAAATTATGAAAACCGTTAAAAATAAATGTAAATAAATTATGAAAACCATTAAATTGAATGTAAAGAAATTATGAAAACTATTAAAAATAAATGTAATAAATTATGTAAACCATTAAAAATGAAATGTAAAGAATTTAGAAAACCATTTAAAAATTAATGAAAGAAATAATATGAAAACAGTAAAAAACCAATAGAAATTTGCTAAAAAGAAATTATGAAAACCATTAAAAATGAATGTAAAGAAATTATGAAAACCTTTAAATTATGAATCGTAAAGAAATTAATGAAAACCATTAAAAATAAAAGTAAAGTAAAATTAAAAACTAGAAAACATGTTAAAAATAAATGTAATATAAATTACGGAAAATTATTAAAAATAAATGTAAGAAATTATGAAAACCTTTAAATAAATAATTTGTTACTGAAATCCTATGTAAGAAATTATGAAAACCATATAAAAACTAAATGCTAAATAAATAGTAAACCATTAGAATATGCCAATGTAAGAACCATCCACTGAAAATCATTAAAAATGAATGATAAAGAAATTCATGTTAGAAATTATGAAAACCATTAAAAATTAATGCTAAAGAAATTATGACAACCATTAATAAAAATTGATGTAAATAAAAATATTCAAAACCATTAAAGATTAGTGCGAAAGAAATTTGGAAAACCATAAAAATAATGTAAAGAAATGATGAAAACCATTGTAAAATTAATGCCTTAACAAATTATGAAAACTATTAAAAATAAATGCAAGAAACTGAATTATAGGAACCATTAAAAATGAATGTAAAGAAATGAAAAAATCAAAAATATTAATGATAAAGAAATAATAAAACCATTAAAAATGAATGTGAAAAGAAATTATGAAAACCATTAAAAATAAAATGGAAAGAATTAATGAAAACCATTCAAAAATAATGTAAAGCAAAAACTTATAGAAAACTGTAAAATAATGTAAAACCAATTAGGTAAACCATTAGAAATTAATGTAAAGAAATTATTGAAAAACCATTAAAAAATGAATTGTGAAAAAAGGAAATTATGGTAAAGAAAATTATGAAAAATAAATTAAAATATGTTACCGAAATTATGTAAAAAAAATTAAATGGAAAACTAAATTAAAATTAATGTAAAAAAGAAAATATTGAAACCATTCAAATTAAAAATGCAACATGTAAAGAAATTATGTTAAAAACAAGAAATTCTTAAAACATTAAAAAAAAATTAAGGTAAGAAATTAAATGAAAACCATTAAAAATGAATGTAAAGAAAATGATGAAAACCATTAAAAATAATGTAAAGAAATATGGAAAACCATTAAAAATAATGTAAAAGGAAATTTACGAAAACCAATTAAAAATGTAAAATATAAAGAAATTATGTAAACCATTAAACAATGAATGTAAAGAAATTACAAAAACCATAAAAATGGCTGTAAAAGAAATATAAAAAAGCATTAAAAAATGAATTGGTAAAGAAAGTTATGAAAATCCATTAAAAAATGAATGTAAAGAATGAAAACCATTTAAAAATGAAAAATGTAAAGAAATTATGACCAAAACCATTTAAAAAATTGAATGTAAAGAAATTATGAAAACCATTAAACATGAAATGAAAGAAATTATGAAAAACCATTAAAAATGAAAATGTAAGAAATTATGAAAAACACTGTTAAAAAGGAAGTAAAGAATATGAAAACGTTAAAAATAAATGTAAAGAAAAATTATGGAAAACCATTAAATTGAAAAATGTAAAGAAATTATGAAAAAAGTAAATTAAAAAAGAAATGTAAATAAATTATTGTAAAACCACTTAAAAGAATGATATATAAAGAAATTATGAAAAAAAATTAAAAAATAATGTAAAGAAATTTGAAAACCGTAAAATGAAAAATGTAAAGAAATTATACCAACCATTAAAAACGAAGGTAAAGAATTATGGAAAATCGTTAAAAATGAAATTGATAAGATAAATTATGAAACCATTAAAGAAATGCAATGTAAGAAATTATGAAAACCGTTAATTATGATGTAAAGACAATTAAAAATGAAAACCATAAAAATGAACTGTAAAGAAATTATGAAAAACTTGTTAAAAACAAAGGAAAATTAAAGAATATGAAAAAATATTAAAAATTAAATGTTAAAGTAAATTATGAAAAACCATTAAAAAATAATGTTACCGAAATTATTGTAAAGAAATTAAAATGGAAAAACCATTAAAATATAAATAAATTATGTAAACATAAAAATTAAGGTAAGAATAATGAAAATCCATTAAAAAAGTATTATAAAGAAATATGTTAAAGAAATTTATGAAAATCCATAAAAAATTAATGTAAAAAAATATGCGAAAAACACATAAAAATAATGATATAAAGAAATTATGAAAACCAAATTAAAAATTAATGTAAAGAAGTCCATTGAAAACCATTTAAAGTAATGTTAAAGAAAATATGAAAAACCATTAAAAATAAATGGTAAAGAAATTATGAAAACTATTACAAAAAATAAAAGGAAATGATTATATGAACCATTAAAAATGAATGTAAAGGAAAAATTCTGAAAACCATCCAAAAAATTAAAAATTAATGTTAAAGAAATAATGAAAACCATTAAAAATGAATGTGAAGAAATTATGAAAACCATTAAAAACATAAAAATAAATGTAAAGAAATATGAAAACTTAAAAAATAAAAATAAAATTGTAAAAAGAAATTATGAAACTTGAACAAAAATAAAATAAAATTAAATGTAAAAAAATATTGAAAAACCGAAATATAAAATGAAACCATTAAAAATAAAAAATAAATTGTAAAAATAATTCAAAAATTGAACCATTTAAAATATGTGAAGAATTATGTAAAGAAATTATGAAAATACATAAAAATTAATGTTACCAATTATTATGTAAAAAAAATTTAAGGAAACCTAAAATAATGAAAGAGAAATATGAAAACCATTATAAAAATAAATTTAAAGAAATTATAGAAAACTAATTAAAAATAAATGTTAGAAATTATGAAAACTAGATAAAAAATAAATGTAAAGAAATCACGCAAAACCATTAAAAATGAATGCTAAAGAAATTATGAAAACCATTAAGAAGAATATATAGAAATTATGCAAAACATTAAAAATTAATGTAAAGAAATTATGAAAAACCATCTCACAAAATACATGTAAAGAAATACGAAAACCATTAAAATAGAATATAAAGAAATTATGTAAACCATTAAAAATAAAAAAGAAGAATGTAAAGAAATTATGAAAACCACCTTAAAAATAAGAATATGTAAAGAAATTATGAAAACCATTAAAAAGAATGAAATGTAAAGAATGAAAAACCATTAAAAATGAACTGTAAACCAGAAATATGAAAATTACCATTAAAAATTAATGTAAAAAAATTATGAAAACCATTAAAAATGAATGTGAAGAATATGTAAAGAAATTATGGAAACCATTAATAAATGAATTGTAAACAGAAATTATGGAAATTAATTGTAAAGAAATTATTTTGGAAAACCAAAAATTAAAAAATGTAAAGAAATTATGAAAACATTAAAAATGTATGTAAAGAAATTATGAAAACTATCAAAAATAAATGTAAAGAAATTATGAAAAACTATTAAAAATAAATGTAAACAAATTATGTAAACCATTAGAAATTAATGTAAAGAAATTATGAAAACCAGTAAAAAGTAATGTTAAGAAATTATGAAAACCATTAAAAATTAATGTTACGAAATTATGTAAAGAAATTATGAAAACCATTAAAATAATGTAAAGAAATTATGAAAACCATTAAAAATAAATGTAAAGAAATCATGAAAACCATTAAAAATAATAATGAATGTAAAGAATTATGAAAACCATTAAAAAGGAATGTAAGAAATAGAAAACCATTAAAAATGAAGTAAAGAAATTATGAAAAACCATTTTTTTAAAAAGGAATGTAAAGAAATTATGGACAAACTAGTAAAACACTAATGTCAAAGAAATTATGAAAAACCATTAAAAATTAAAAACATGTAAAGAAATTATGAAAACCAGTAAAAATAAACTGTGAAAGAAAATGTGTAAAGAAATTATGAAAACAACAATTTAAAATGAATGTAAGAAATTGATGAAAAAACCATTAAAAATGAATGTAAAGAATTATGTAAAGGAAATATGAAAAACTATAAAAATCGAATGTAAAGAAATTATGAAAACCATAAAATGAATGTAAAGAAATTATGAAAACCATTAAAAATGAATGTAAGAATTATGTAAAGAAAATATGAAAACTATTAAAAATGAATGTAAAGAAATTATGAAAACCATTAAAAATGAATGTAAAGAATTATGTAAAGCCCCGTCCACATGACGGGCAAATGCACGGCAGGCACTCTGATTTGCCCGGAATTCTCTCGCTTTGAAACAGTGTTACCAGATCAAACAGCCCAATTAACATTGCTTCAACGTCTGGTAATGAAAAAATGATCAGGAATATAATCAATAGTTCACACAACCATTAGCAACTGTTTGTAATCTGGTTTTACTTCTTACACTTCATCTACAAGTTTCTACCTAAAGGGAGGGGAGAGAGAGAGAGAGAGAGAGAGAGAGAGAGAGAGAGAAAAAGACGAGAGAGAGAGAGAGAGAGAGAGAGAGAGAGAGAGAGAGAGAGAGAGAGAGAGAGAGATAATATATATAACCTTCCCTTCAGTTAGCAAAATCCTAGTTCTTTCATATATTCCAGTGGAAAATATACTAAAAGATAACAAAAGTAGAGTTACCAGCACACTTGCATCCCTGAACGAGTCAAAATCATTTGTCATCTGTCACTCGATATTTCTACATTACGTAACATCGAAAAATGTAAACAACACATTGATGGCTTCTGGATTCCGTGTCAAGACTAAAGGTTTGATTAATCCATGTCAATAATTTCTCCATAAGAAGGGTTGCAGTAAGTCCCCTGACCTTACACATGTGAACAAATAGTGCACATACATACGTAGACAGATAAACACACATATGCATACATACATGTGTGTGCAAAACATACACATAGGCATATAAGTGTGTTTATCATTGAGTAACAGAATTATCCGGATTTCATTATTTTCCAGTTTTGTCAAGTTACAAGTATATAGCTTCTCTGCTTATTCATTGGATGATGTACATTAACAGACATTACTATACGCATTTTCCATACAACATCCTAATTAATGACTACATTTACTATATTTCGTCAATCCCAACCAAGATTCTCCATCAGTTTTGGAAAAGCTAAGAACAAAATGGAAGGGGAAAGTGTTGTGTACATAACACTCTGACCTGAAGATTAAGATGATCTGCTTTAACCTGACATTTTATTTTACCAGTATAGCTTCGTCACCTCACCTCATACCACAGAGAATTGGGAACAGTGTCTGCCTGCCGGGCATTTGCCCGTCGTGTGGACGGGGCTTAAAGAATTTATGAAAACTATTAAAAATGAATGTAAAGAAATTATGAAAACGATTAAAAATTAATGTGAAGAATTATGTAAAGAAATTATGAAAACTATTAAAAATGAATGTAAAGAAATTATGAAAACCATTAAAAATTAATGTCAAGAAATTATGAAAACCATTAAAAATGAATGTCAAGAAATTATGAAAATCATTAAAAATTAATGTAAAGAAATTATGAAACCATTAAAAATTAATGCAAAGAAATTATGAAAACCATTAAAAATTAAGGTAAAGAAATTATGTAAAGAAATTATGAAAACCATTAAAAATAAATGTAAAGAAATTAAGAAAACCATTAAAAATGGATGTAAAGAAATTATGAAAATCATTAAAAATTAATGTAAAGAAACTATTCAAAGAAATTATGAAAACCATTAAAAATTAAGGTAGAAAAATTATGTAAAGAAATTATAAAAATCATTAAAAATTAATGTTACGAAATTATGTAAAGAAATTATGAAAACCATTAAAAATAAATGTAAAGAAATTATGAAAACCATTAAAAATAAATGTAAGGAAATTATGAAAATCATTAAACATTGATGTAAAGAAATTATGAAAAACTGAAAATAAATGTAAAGAAATTTTGAAAAACATTAAAAATGAATGTAAAGAAATTATGAAAACTATTAAAAATGAATGTAAAGAAATTATGAAAACTATTAAAAATTAAGGTAAAAAAATTATGTAAAGAAATTATGAAAATCATTAAAAATTAATGTTACGAAATTATGTAAAGAAATTATGAAAACCATTAAAAATGAATGTAAAGAAATTATGAAAACTATTAAAAATGAATGTAAAGAAATTATGAAAACCATTAAAAATAATGTAAAGAAATTATGAAAACCATTAAAAATGAATGTAAAGAATTATGTAAAAAAAATTATAAAAACCATTAAAAATTAATGTAAAGAAATTATAAAAATCATTAAAAATTAATGTAAAGAAATTATGAAAACCATTAAAAATGAATGTAAAGAAATTATGAAACCATGAAAAATAAATGTTTAAGAAATGCCATTATTGTAAAGAAATTATGAAACAAGTTAAAAATTACTGTTAAGAAATTATGTAAGAATTATGAAAATCATTAAAAATTATGTTACGAAATTATGTAAATTCCGAAATTAAAATGAACACCATTAAAAAATAAATGTAAAGAAATTAAGAAAACCATTAAAAATGAATGTAAAGAAATTATGAAAACCATTAAAAATATATGTAAAGAAATTATGTGAAGAAATTATTAAAACCATTAAAAATTGAGGTAAAAAAATTATGTGAAGAAATTATGATAAATCATTAAAAATTAATGTTACGAAATATTTAAGAAAATTTGAAAACCATGAAAATATGTAAGAAATGTATGAAAACCATTAAAATGAATGTCAAGAAATAATTAAAACCATCAAAAATTATGTAAAGAAATTATGTGAAGAATTATGTAACCATTAAAAATGAATGTAATGAAATATGAAAACATTAAAAATGGAATGTAAAGAAATTATGAAAATCATTAAAAATTAATGTAAAGAAATTATGAAAACCATTAACAATGTATGTAAAGAAATTATGAAAATCATTTAAAAATGAATGTAAAGAAATTATGAAAAACCATTAACAATGAATGTAAAGAAATTATGAAAACCATTAAAAATGAATGTCAAAGACATTATGAAAACCTTTAAAAAAAATCTAAGAAATTATGAAAACTATAAAATTTATATAAAGGAAATTATGAAAACCATTAAAAAAAAATATATATAAAGAAATTATGAAAACTATTAAAAAAAATATATATCACAAGAAAATTAATGAAACCATTAAAAAATATAATTAAAGAAATATGAAAACCATTAAAAAATCTATAAAAGAAATTATGAAAACATTAAAAATAAATGTAAAGAAATTATGAAAAGATTAAAAAAAATAACTGTAAAGATATTATGTAAAGAAATTTATGAACCATTACATAATTAACGTAAGAAAGTATGTGAAGAATTGAGGTAAAACCATCTAAGAATGAATGTAAAGAAATTCATGTAAGAAATTATGAAAAAATCATTAAAAAGAATGTATGAAATTATTTACCGAAATTATTGAAAACTATCAAAAATTAATGTAAAGAAATTATGAAAAACCCCGTTAAAAATAATGTAAAAGGAAATTATGAAAACTATTAAAAAATAATATTATGAAATTTGTAAAAAATTAAAAATATGAAAACTATTAAAAATGAATGATAAAGAAATTATGTAAGGAAATTATGAAAATCGTTTTAAAAATTACGTTATGAAATTATTAAAGAATTATGAAAACTATTAAAAATTAAGGTAAAAAAATATGAAAACTATAAATATTAATGTAAAGAAATTATGAAAAACCATTAGAAAGTGTATTATGAAATTATGTAAAGAATTATGAAAACTTAAAAATATATATGTAAGAAATTATAAAAAAACCATTAAAAATGAATGTAAAGAAATTATGAAAACCTTTAAAAATGAAGTAAAGAAATTATGAAAACCTAAAAATGAAGGTAAAGAACTTATGGCAAACCATTAAAAATGATGTAAAAGAAATTATGCAAACCATTAAAAGTGAATGTAAAGAAATTAAATGAAAAGTTATTCTAAATGTAAAAGAAATTAAAAATGAATCATAAAAATTATTGTTAAACGAAATTTTGTAAAGAAAATTAAGAAAACCATTAAAAACTAACGTAAAGAAATTAGAAAACCATAAATGAAATTGTAAAGAAATTATGAAAAACAAGATTTAAAAATGGAAACTGTAAAGAAATTATGGAAAACCATTAAAATTGAAAATTGAAATGTAAAGAAATTATTGAAAATAACCATTAAAAACAAGAAGTAGAAATAAATTGTAAAAACCATTTAAAAGAAATTGTAAAGAAAAATTAAAAATGAAACTATTGAAAAAAATGTAAAAGAAATATGAAAACCAAAAAAAGAATGTAAAGAAAATTATAAACATCATTAAAATGAATTTTTTTTCGCTGAAATGAAATTAGGTAAACGAAAATTATGAAAAATCATTTTAAAATTAATTGTTACGAAAATTATTTGTAAATAAATTATGAAATGACTATTAAAAATAGAGTAAAAAGGGATTATGAACAACTTTAAAAATAATGTTTAAGGGAAATTATGAAAAACATGAAAAGAAACGTAAAGAAATTGAAAAACTAATTAAAAATAAATGTAAAGAAATTAAATGAAAATTATTAAGAAAATAAATGTAAAGAAATTTGAAAAACAATTAAATAAATGTAAAGAAATTATGAAAACTATTAAAAATAAATGTAAAGAAATTATGAAAATTATTAAAAATAAATGTAAAGAAATTATGAAAACAATTAAAAATAAATGTAAAGAAATTATGAAAACCATTAAAAGTTAATGTAAAGAAATCATGAAAACCATTAAAAATTAATGTTACGAAATTATGTAAAGAAATTCTGAAAACCATTAAAAATAAATGTACAGAAATTATGAAAACTATTAAAAATAAATGTAAAGAAATTATGAAAACTATTAAAAATAAATGTAAAGAAATTATGAAAACTATTAAAAATAAATGTAAAGAAATTATGAAAACCATTAAGAATTAATGTAAACAAATTATGAAAACCATTAAAAATAAATGTGAAGAAATTATGTAAAGAAATTCTGAAAACCATTAAAAATAAATGTAAAGAAATTATGAAAACTATTAAAAATAAATGTAAAGAAATTCTGAAAACCATTAAAAAAAATGTAAAGAAATTATGAAAACTATTAAAAATAAATGTAAAGAAATTATTAAAACCATTAAAAATAAATCTTAAAAAATATTAAAACTATTAAAAATAAATGTTAAGAAATTATGAAAATCATTAAAAATGAATGTAAAGAAATTATGAAAACCATTAAAAATATATATAAAGAAATTATGAAAACCATTAAAAATAAATGTAAAGAAATTATGAAAACCATTAAAAATAAATTTAAAGAAATTATGAAAACCATTAAAAATATATATAAAGAAATTATGAAAACCATTAAAAATAAATGTAAAGAAATTATGAAAACCATTAAAAATAAATGTAAAGATATTATGTAAAGAAATTATGAAAACCATTACAAATTAACGTAAAGAAATTATGTGAAGAATTTAGGTAAACCATTAAGAATGAATGTAAAGAAATTATGTAAAGAAATTATGAAAATCATTAAAAATTAATGTTATGAAATTATTTACAGAAATTATGAAAACTATTAAAAATTAATGTAAAGAAATTATGAAAACCGTTAAAAATAAATGTAAAGAAATTATGAAAACTATTAAAAAATAATATTATGAAATTTTGTAAAAAAAAAATATGAAAACTATTAAAAATGAATGTAAAGAAATTATGTAAAGAAATTATGCAAATCGTTAAAAATTAATGTTATGAAATTATTTAAAGAAATTATGAAAACTATTAAAAATTAAGGTAAAGAAATTATGAAAACTATTAAATATTAATGTAAAGAAATTATGAAAACCATTAAAAATTAGTATTATGAAATTATGTAAAGAAATTATGAAAACTGTTAAAAATTAATGTAAAGAAATTATGAAAACCATTAAAAATGAATGTAAAGAAATTATGAAAACCATTAAAAATGAATGTAAAGAAATTATGAAAACCATTAAAAATAAATGTAAAGAAATTATGAAAACCATTAAAAATGAATGTAAAGAAATTATGAAAACCATTAAAAAAATAAAGTAAAGAAATTAGAAAAACCATTAAAATGAAATGTAAAGAAATTATGAAAACCATTAAAAAATCGATGTAAAGAAATTATGGAAACCATTAAGAATGAATATAAGGAAGAAATTATGAAAACATTTAAAAATAAATGTAAAGAAATTATAGACAAAACCATAAAAATGGAATGTAAAGGGAATTATGCAAACCCATTAAAAATAAATGTAAAGAAATTATGAAAACCATTAAGAATGAATGTAAAGAAATTATGAAAACCATTAAAAATAAATGTAAAGAAATTATGAAAACCATTAAGAATGAATGTAAAGAAATTATGAAACCATTAAAAATAAATGTAAAGAAAATTTATGGAAACATTCATAATGAATATAAGAAATTATTTGAAAAACCATTATGAATGAATTGTAAAGAAAATTATGAAAACCATTAAAAATAAATGTAAAGAAATTATGAAAACCATTAAAAATGAATGTAAAGAAATTATGAAAACCATTAAGAATGAATGTAAAGAAATTATGAAAACCATTAAAAATTAATGTAAAGAAATGATTGACCCTTAAAAATGAATGTAAAGAAAATTATGAAAACCCATTAAAAATAAATTGTAAAGAAATTATGAAAACCATTAAAAAATGAATGTAAAGAATATGAAAAACTTAAAAAGTTAAAATAAATGCAAAGAAATTATGAAAACCATTAAAAATGAATGTAAAGAAATTATGAAAACCAGTAAAAATGAATGTAAATTGAAAGAATTATGGAAACCATTAATTAATTGAATTATAAAGAAATTATGAAAAACCAAGAAAATAAATGTAAAAGGAAATTATGAAAAACATTAAAAATAAATGTAAGAATTATGAAAACATTAAAAATTAATGTTAAAGAAAATAAAATAAAAGGAAAGGCCTTAAAAGATGAATGTAAAGAAATATGAAACCATTAAAAACTAATGTAAAGAAATTATGAAAAACCATTAAGCAAATGAATGTAAAGAAAAAGTAAATATGAAAACCATTAAAAATAAAATGTAAGAAAGAAATATGGGAAAACCATTAATAATGAAAATAAAAATAAAGAAAATTATGAAAACCTTAAAAATGAATGAATGAAAGAAAATTGATGACAAACCATTAAAAATAAATGTTACAGAAATTATGTAAACCATAAAATTAAAATGTCAGAAATTATGAAAACCATTAAAAAATTAAATCGTTTTAAAGTTATAAAAATTTGAAAAACCATTAAAAATTTCCAAAATGTAAAACCAAGAAATGAAAACCATAAAAATTAAAGTAAAAAAGTTATAAATTGAAAACCATCTATAAATGTAAAGAAATATGGAAAAAACCATTAAAAATTGAAATTTAAAGAAAATTAAAAATAAAACCATTAAAAATGAATGAAAGGTTTAAAGAATTATGAAAAACACATTCAAGTAATAATGTAAAGAAATTAAATGAAAACATTAGAATGAAAATTGTAAAGAAATTATGAAAAACCAATAAAAATGAATGTAAAGAAATTATGAAAAACATTAAAAAGAAACCAATGATTGTAAAAGAAATTTATGAAAAAACCATTAAGAAATGAAAACATGTAAACCGAAATTAGAAAATTGAAACAAAAATTAAAGAAATTGAAAAATGTAAAGAAATTATGAAAAAACCATTAAAAGAAATGAAAATGAAAAGAATAAAGAAAACCATTAAAAAATAAGGTAAAATGTAAAGAAAATTATGTAAAACTAAATTAAAAATGGAAAAAATGAATAAGAAATTATGAAAACCATTAAAAATAAATGTAAAGAAATTATGCAAAACTTATTCAAAAATTAAAATGTAAAGAATTATGAACCATTAAAAATAAAAGTAAAGAAATATGAAAAACCATAAAAAATAAAATGTAAAGAAAATTATGAAAACCATTAAAAATAAATGTAAAGAAATTATGAAAACCATTAAAAATAAAATGTAAAAGAAAAAATAAATGAAAAGCCATTAAAGAAGAAATGTAAAGAAATTATGAAAACCATTAAGAATGAATGTAAAGAAATTATGAAAAACATTAAGAATGAATGGAAAGAAATTAAGAAAACCATTAAAAATAAATGTAAAGAAATTATGTGAACTATTAAAAATGAATGTAAAGAAATTATGAAAACCATTAAAAATAAATGTAAAGAAATTATGAAAACTATTAAAAATATATGTAAAGAAATTATGAAAACCATTAAAAATAAATGTAAAGAAATTATGAAAACCATTAAAAATAAATGTAAAGAAATTATGAAAACCATTAAAAATAAATGTAAAGAAATTATGAAAACCATTAAAAATAAATGTAAAGAAATTATGAAAACCATTAAGAATGAATGTAAAGAAATTATGAAAACCATTAAGAATGAATGTAAAGAAATTATGAAAACCATTAAGAATTAATATAAAGAAATGATTTTATCAGTAAACTTGCCTTCATAGGCAAATCAGTTCAATTGTTTTCCGAAAAGGGACGTGAGGGTTTCATGCGAATGGAAACAGAAAATGAAATAACTGGATAAACTTCAGACTCCGTATAGGAATGAAAAAAAGGGGGTAGGGGTGTCAGTGGTGGTGCCAGGTTATTCTGTAAGAAACTTTATATTGTGGCTAGTGTCTGCTCGACAGTAACCCCGTGGTTCTCTTTGATATTCAGTTTTTTCACCACTGGGTAGTGAAGTGAGGTGAGATGTTTTCGATACAATTCAAACAATATGGCATTTACTTAATCGAAGGTCAATAGGCCTAGAGTTGGTCAAGTTTTATTTGTAACATTTTCAAGTGAGATATCATCCCCCGAATTCAGATATTCCAATACAACAAATGACTTTTTACGAGAAGTAAGCAACGGTCCCAGGACAAAAAATAGAAAACAGCTGATCTTTGGTACCTTTTCTCAAACTCGGTGAATGCTGTGCAACTCAAGCTCTAATTACTTACTCATAAGGATCACATGCTGCTTGCGCTTTGCATATGCGTGGTTCACTTGACTTGCATCGTCCCAAATGAATCAACTCGCTTCTGTTCCAAGGAATGATAAGTATACACCCTGAATGACATTAATTTGTAAGATGCATTTGTTGATAAGTTATGGGACAATTGATCGTTGTGGTGATGGCAAAAATAGGCTTTGAATTCGAGCGTATTAGATATTGGATCAACTTGTCCCGTCACGATTGCTACACGTCGAGTGGCTGCGCGGGAGGTTTACTTCTGTTCTTCGTCACCCAGGTTCGAGTCCTGGAGTGGGAAATTTGTTTCTTCAGTTTATTCCCAAATTCAGATTCTAGACTTTGTAGTGGAAAACACATTCCAAAGGTATTAAGGACAGGAAAAGTTTATAGGTATTAAGTGAACCTTGGATTTATGTTACCATTTTTCATTTTATAAGGGACACTCTACGCTGCCTTTTTCCTCTCATTCCTTTTTATCAAAGAAAATGTTGCAATGTCCCTTTCGTTTTATATCGGTTAAACATGAAATGAAATGATGGGAACTGTAGCAGTGGCAATAACAGAATGAAATTCTGAAAATAAACCTTGTTTATTTCCCTTCTGAATCAGACTCCTTTTTTTCCCACCTTTTTTTTTACGCTATGGCTGCTCAAGGACAATAGGTTTCCTACTCTATTCCCTGTTGTTTTCTTATTCGTAAGTGTTTTTTTTTTATTTAACACGCTTCCATGCATTACACGAAATAAAA
Source organism: Macrobrachium nipponense (assembly GCF_015104395.2). NCBI lineage: Eukaryota > Metazoa > Arthropoda > Malacostraca > Decapoda > Palaemonidae > Macrobrachium > Macrobrachium nipponense. Next base: position 92,701,639 of record NC_087200.1, on the reverse strand, counting down.
CTCGTACGTTCTTCTGTTAACATAAAAAATAAAACTTTAGACTATGTTATGCTGTAAGTTTTATGTCTTTTTAATCGATAATTATAATTCCATCTGCAAGATACTTAGCCATTTTGGTGGAAGAGCAGCAGTAAAGTAATATGAACCGTCATGAAAATAATCGAGACTTTTAGGGAGTTAAATTTAACGTCGTCTATTTGCATTGCCTTACTCCCGATTCTCTTTCTATTTCCAACCTTTATCCCTGTTGGTTCTCTCTCTCTCTCTCTCTCTCTCTCTCTCTCTCTCTCTCTCTCTCTCTCTCTCTCTCTTTAAGGATTCCAATCATTCCTGAGCCACATTTACCTTCTCCCTTCCCGACTTTTCCATTTGACCCAACTTTTCTCATTGTAACTCTTCTCGTCTGTTCAACTTTACTCTTTCTAACACTCTGTGTCTCTCTAACAAATTTTAAAATTTTTCTTGTTTTTGGACCCTGAATTTTCATTCCTATGTCTGACGAGGTCGAGCAATACGATTGATCAATTGTCACAGTTTCTTTCTCCGTAATCGCAGGCGTTAGACTTCTGTTGCTGCTCTTGTGTTCCCAGACTTATGATTTATTGCGTTAGATTGAATTAGGCCTTCCTATTTCACTGCTTTGTCTCTCCCTTTCTCTTGGGAGAGTGCTTTATGTAGCGGTGATGTTGTCTGTCCCATTAGACTCTGCAAGACAGAAGTTTTTCGAAATCGGGGTCTTCCGGTTCAGCCTTATTTATAGCCTATTTCATCTCCCTTGTTCAATTTTCATAAGTACCTTTTTTTATAAGTAATATATTGGCTTGTGATAGCGAACATCGTGTTACCACACAAAAGACAGTCTCACTCTGAGAGACAGTCCTCCGGTATTCCACCACAAGGTCAAGAAACGGCAGATGGGACGAATAAGTCTGACGAATTTGTTTTGTATGATGTCCCTGTAGATAGTTAGTGCCATCAGTGCACCTCATGTGGTGCACTGTAGGCATTGCTTAAGGGTCCTCGCAGCGTCCCTTCGACCCCTTAGCTGCAACCTCTTGAATTCCTTTCACTGTACCTCCGTTCATATTCTCTTTCTTCCATTAGACTTTCGATACTCTCCTAACAGTTGTTTCATAGTGTAACTGCGAGGTTTTCCTCCTGTTACAACTTCCAGACCTTCTTACTGTCAGTTTCCTTTCAGCGCTGAATGACTTCATACGTCCCAGTGCTTGGCCTTGGGCCTTAATTCTATATTCCTTCCTTCCTTCCTTCCTTCCTTCTTTCTTTCTATGCTTTGTATGAGGAGGACTTGGAGTACATTTAAGCTCTCCCCCGACAATGATACGTCGTGTGATGATCTCTCATGATACCAAAGACGGATACGCTGCCAAGCAAAAGTTGCAACCTAATTGGCTCATTCTTATCTTTCCACAATAGATTCGAATTATCGCTTCTTCGTTTAGTTAGAGAACCTTACTTGGGGTAGCTTATGATGATTCTCCTTAGTTGTATTTCTGAGCACCGAAACCGAGACGTGTCTTCATCGTGACTTCCCTAGTCAGAGTACAGTAACTACTATCATTTTTATCAGAATTCCGACAAAGACATTTGTTAACTATAAATAATTATAAATCAATTGGTTGTTTTAATGAGAGTTCCAATGGAATGGACCTACTCATTAAGCAGGCTACATACTACGGTGAAAGCACGCCAGTTTAGGAAAAGAAACTTGGAGTTTGTGATGTGTAGCAGATTAGATGTGTAGGAGACTCGGAGGATAAGCAAAGATAAATATTGAAAATGCTTCTGCTGTTTACATTGTATGTTTTAATGAAAATCCTTTTCACAACAATCTTGGGGTACTTTAAGGGCAGAATGAATTCACATTTGATGCCCAACTATACTGAACACTTGACATGCAAGTGATAAACGATTTGAATGTTTTATGAAGGAAGTTTTTCCATTTTGCAGGGCTTTTTAATAAAATGAAAAAGATGCAGGACAACTTTCTTTCATCTTGAACCGAATATCAGTACTAACTCAATAAAGCGCTCTCTTTTATTACGATTTCAAAAGCATCTATAAAATCGTAGTAAACGGAGGAAGTATGTTTGCTGGAAAGATGATGTCTTATTAGACATGAATGGAAGTCCTCCATTACTGAGGGAAATTTGTTAAACGCTATAAAAAATACTTGCAAAGTATTGGGGCGACAGAATACTTGTGAAATATATAGCAGGGACAATTGACAACAACCTCAGTAGACGTCAACTCAGCCAAAACAGAAAGAAAGAGTTACGGAAAACAGAGGAAATTGTGGAAGGAAAAAAAAAAAAAGAGAGAGTTGCCAACGCTATCTGGATAGAATACCACTGTTCGCTGGTCTGACATAATCCTCTTTTCGACTTCCATTTGTGGTATTATGGCATTTCCGACGTTTCTTCTTTTTAGATTTTTTTCTTTTTTTTTTTTTTCAATTTACCTTTATGTGAAGTCTGCAGATCCGGAAAATCTCCACGGGTTGCCTTGAAAATTTCTACTTTTCTTTTTATTTCTTGTTTTTAAGGTGGAATGTTAATTACATTCTAAACATAGATAGGAGATTTTGCATTGTTGGCTGCTGGTCTCCCCAGGAGGACGAATATTTAACGCATTTATTGGTAATTCAGTTTATATAATTTTTGGAAGTTGGCTTTATAATTGTCTCGGGTGCCTTTCAGCTAACGGATATTTATTATTATTATTATTATTATTATTATTATTATTATTATTATTATTATTATTATTATTATTATTATTGTTGTTGTTGTTATTACTCATTTGTCTCTTTCGTTTTTCTAACAATTGATCTCGTCTTTCTGTTTTCCTATTGTCTCCTATAATTTCTTTCAAATGAACACTGTATTCCTTAAAGCTTAAATTTCAAGTCATTGGCCCCTGTAGGATTGCTCTGCCTGAATAAGGTTTATATCTTTAGATGATAATAATAATAATAATAATAATAATAATAATAATAATAAGAAGAAGAAGAAGAAGAAGAAGAAGAAGAAGAAGAATTATTTATCTTTCTCTATCACAGTCATCCTATTCGACTGGGTGTTTTTTTATATGTGGTTTTCTGGGATCCATCCTGCCTCCTTAGGATTCCATCACCTTTGTTACTGTGTGCGCTGTTTCTAGAACACTTATTTTGCATGAGTCCTGGAGCTACTTCAGCATCTAATTTTTCCAGGTTCCTTTTCAGGGATATTAGGATCGTGCCTAGTGTCCCTATGATTATGAGTACAGTTTCAACTGGCAAATCCCATATCCTTCTTATTTCTATTTTCAGGTCTTGATTGATACTTATCAATTTTTTCTCTTTCATTCCCATTTACTCTAGTGTCCCATGGTATTACGACATCGATGAGTGATACCTTCTTCTTGATATTGTCAATCAACGTCACGTCTGGTCTATTTGTACGTACCACCCTATCTGTTCTGATACCATAGTCCTTACCTTACCTTACAGACCTTACGCTCGTTCGGGTTTCCCCAGGTCCCTCAGTGTGAGGCACCTCTAATGTCTACCAGAGAATTGCTGATGTATCTTCCGGTATATTTTGCATCTTCCAGTCTTGGATGGTCTGGGATGCAGCTTAGATATTTGTCGAGCTTATTCTTAAACATATCTACGCTCACTCCGGATATGTTCCTCAGGTGAGCTGGCAACGCTTTGAATAGATGCTGCATTGTCGATGCTGGTGCGTGGTGGATTAATGTCCTGTGTGCTTTCCTTAGTTTTTCTGGTATAGTTTTGGGCACTATTAATCTACTTCTGCTTGCTCTTTCTGATATTTTTTTGCTCCATGATGTTTTTGGCAATTCCTTCTAACTGTTTTCATGGCTGTATTATCATGTAGCGTTCTCTTCTCTTTGCCAGACTGTATAATTTTAAAAATTGTAGTCTTTCCCAGTAGTCAAGATCCTTAACTTCTTCTATTCTAGCTGTAAAGGACCTTTGTACACTCTCTGTTTGTGCAATATCCTTTTGGTAGTGCGGGTACCATATCATATTGCAATATTCAAGTGGACTACATACATACGTTTTATAAAACATAATCATGTGTTCGGCTCTTCTTGTTTTGAAGTGCCGTAATAACATTCCCATTTTTGCTTTGCATTTTGCCAATAGTATTGGTATTTGATCATTGCATAACATGTTCTTATTCAACATCACACCAAGGTCTTTAACTACTTCCTTATTTGTGATTGTCTCGTTATTAGGTCCCCTAAATGCATATAACTTTCCTTCTTTATCTCCATAATTTATGGATTCAAATTTACCAAAGTTAAATACCATCCTATTTATCTCTGCCCATTCTTATATTTTGTTAAGGCCTCTTTGTAGCGAGTTCCTATATTCATCACAAGTAATTTCTCTACTTATTCTTGTGTCATCAGCGAAACTACTCACTACCGAGTCCTTAACATTACTGACTATGTCTGCAATCATAATAACAAACAGCAATGCAGCTAACACTGTACCTTGTGGCACACCAGATATTACCTTAGCTTTATCCGATTTCTCATTATTTGCAATAACTTATTGTTTTTTGTTGTGTAAAAATTATTTTATCCATCTTCCTACTTTGTCCACTATAATATATTTTCTCATTTTCTTCGCTTATATATTATGGTCTACCTTGTCAAAAGCTTTTGCAAAGTCTATGTAAACCACTTCTGTTTCTTTCCTGTTTATCATATTATTATATTATGTTCTCACGGTGGACTAACAGTTGGGTTTGTGTACTTTTTCTTGGTACAAAACCATGTTGTCCTATATTAAACAAATTATTTTTCATTAAATGTTTCATAATATTTTTATACTTTCATTACTCTTTCATAAATTTCTTTCATAATATGTGATGTTAGACTCACAGGCCTATAATTACTTGCCTCTAATCTTGATCCACTTTTGAAAGTAGGGGTAATATATGCTAATTTATGTTCATAAATCTTCCCTGTATCTACACTCTGCCTTAATAATATTGCGAGCAGCTTTGCGATAGAATGAACTATATTCTTTAACAAAATGGCAGGGACACCATCTGGTCCGGCTGCTGATCCATTTTTAATTTCATTTATACCCTGCACAATGTCGGCTACATTAATATCTATGTCTGATAAATATTCACTATTTTCATCTCTTATCTCTGTATCATTATCTTCATTATCAATTCCATGGGTAAATTATCTCTTATATCTTTCTGCTAATATGTTGCATATTTCCTTTTTTTTTCATTAGTTAATCTCCCTTAATTTCTTAGACGGCCTATTTCTGCTTCTTTATTCATCTTTTTTGCATATAAGTACAATAGTTTGGGGTTTTGCTTGATATTTTCTAGGGTGTTTTCTTCTAAGTCCCATTTTTAATTTTCTTTTGGTTGTATAATCTTTTGTTCTGCATTTTCTATTTTATTTGTTAGTTCCATCACTTTCCATGCATTCTTTTCTTTTGCAAGACCTTTTTTCCCACTTTCTGATTTTCTGGAACAAGATCCTTCTGTTTCTTGGTATGCATGACTGATGTTTACTTTTCTTCTTCGGTATATACTTATCCACTATTTTCTCTAATATTTTATATAATATACCCGTATTTACTTTTATAACATCGCTTACAAATATGTTATCCCAATATTTGTTTAATTCTTCATTTATTTCTGACCATTTTATATTCTTACGATAGAAATTGTATTTTCCATATCCTTCCCACTTATTCATCTCTTCCTTATCTCTGTTTTCACTTGCTTTGGAACGGACTGTTAATTCTATGACATTATGGTCTGAAATACTCGTATTATACACTATTATTGCTTTAACATAATTCACCTCGTTCACAAATACTAAGTTTAAAGTATTATCCTTTCTTGTTGGCAGGTGATTTATTTGTTGAATGTTGTGTTCTAGTAGCATATCTAATAGCTTTTCGAATAACCTTTTATCTTCCGCACTACTATTACTCTCTTTTTTATATGTATAAATATGACCACAATCTCCTATTCGTTCTTTCCAATCTACGAAAGGAAGTTAGTCTCCGGATAGGAGTATAGTCGTCTTTGTGACTTCTACTTATATCATCCACTTTTTCTATTATTGTGTCAAACTCTTTAGTATTAGGGGGTCTATATATTACTATGTCCACTAATTTTTCAGATTCAAATTCTACCGCTATTAATTCACATTCTGACTTACTATATTTCTCATATATTTTTCCTTGATTTATGTCTCTCCCATATACCACGGTTCCCCCTTGATTACTGTTTTTTTCTATCTGATCAATAAGTTTGGAACCCCTTTATCTGATCATCATTACCAGTTTCTTGGGAATACCTGGTTTCACTTATATTCATTATATCTATTTTTTCAGTTTGGGTTAGTTCTTCTAAGAACGCTATTTTTCTTTTTGAGTTACTCGTAACTAAACCTTGCACATTCATCACTATGATGGTTTGTGTGTTATCCCCATCATTTAATATGGGTAATAATATGGATTTTCCCATGTCTCTTTCCTGTTCTGGTATGTTGTTCTTTTCTTCATTTCCAGAAATTCTGAGACGTTAAAAAATCCAACTTTTCCAATACATTTGATCTTCCGTCTTCATATTTATTCATTTTGTTTATGAATCTGCATTTATCTTCGTATCTGCACCATCCCCTGGCATTGTATATACAGTTCTTGTTCCTTGCACTGTATCTGGGTGCTGATGCTTGAATTATCGATGCTGACATTCCATAATGCGGTGATGGCTTGTTATTTTCCTTCACCTTATGTTCTTTGTTCCTTTCTTTATTTGTTTCATTTTTTTATTTTGGTTTTTGTTATTTATTTGATTTTGATTCATGGCCATAGGGTGCATATATCTACATTTTTTTTAACTTACATCCTTTTCCTTCTTTTAAGTTTTTGCATATTTTTGGATGTAGATCGCTGCATTCATCCTCATAGCCGTGTAGGTATGCACATTTGCCATAAATCGGATCCTTTTCAGTCGCTCCCTCAGGTTGGTGCTCGTACTACTTATTACTGCAAGGTAGCTGATGTTTCTTGCACAGGCTCCAGTGGAGGGCTTTTGCTACTGAATCATCCCTTTTTTTTTTTTTTTTTGTACTGGTTCTGTGCAAGTGTCAGACATTCGCTTGCTACGTGGTTTATGGTCTCGTTTTTCATATTGCACTTCCTGAATATGAATGAGATGTTATTTCCACCTATAGTTGTTTGAATATATCTGATTCTTAGGGTCTGATCATGTGCCGGTGTTAGCATTCATTCTGTTTCCTTCTTGAGTTCTCCCCTCTGCAGCCATTGCCATGTTTCATCGCTGACCAGTTCTTTAATTTTTTTTCATGTACTGCCCATGCATTGGTTTGTTGTGCCATTCCTCTGTTCTGTTTGTCATTCTCCTGTCTCTGTATATTTCTAGGTCTTCGACTTTTATCAGTCTTTCTTCCCATGCACTCCTGAGCCACTCGTTTTCACTGGTTTTCAGATATTGCCCCAGTGCTCTGCTCTCGATGTTGACGCAGTCCTCTATGCTTAATAGTCCTCTTCCTCTTTCCTTTCGTGTAATGTATAGTCTGTCCGTATTTGCTCTTGGGTGCAGTGCGTTGCGTATTGTCGTGTGTTTCCTAGTTTTCTAGTCTATGCCACGGAGTTCAACCAACGTCCACTTCACTACTCCTGCTCTGTATCTGTTAATGGTACTGCCCATGTGTTTATGGCTTTGAGTTTTGTCTTGATTATCACCTTTTGACTCTGCATAATTATATGCTTTCCTGATTGTGTCCTTCATCTCTTGGTGTTTTGTGTTTGTATTCTATCTTATCTACGCGTTTGATGCTATTCACGTCTGTTAGCTTTATCCCTTCTTTCCCTGTCACTTTACCTTTTTGTATGTTGACCAAGACACATTTTTCCATTCCAAACTCCATACTGATGTCCACAGATATCCTTACAGTCTGGGTTAAGGTATCTATTTCCTTGATGGTCTTACCGTACAGCTTGATGTCGCCCATGAACATCTTATGGTTAATTTTGTTGCCTTTTTTCTTGAGTTGGTACCCAGCATCCATCATTTGCAGTATTTTTGTCATTGGGATCATGGCTACTACGAAGAGTAGTGGGGACAGTGGGTAGCCCTGGAAGATCCCTCTCCTGATAACCTCTGTTGGTCTTATCCCAGAGCTTGTAAGTATTGTATTCCAATTACCCATTGTATTTTTTAGGAAGCTGATGGTGTTTTCCTCTGCCCCATATATTTTCAGGCATTCTATTAGCCACGTGTTTGGTATCATGTCGAAGGCTTGGTTTTCCTATTCTTACTGTTCTTCATTACCATTTTGTCTATCAGGACCTGGTATAAGATAAAATGGGTTTTCCAGGATTTTGTAATTCGGAGTCGGTTTTTATATCAACTGCTAATTATAAAAAAATTATATTTGTACACCTTTTTGTGTGTGTTCATTTATGTGTATTTAGATGTGTTGATGTAGAATATGAGTATGAAAAAGTCGCTTTGTTTCGTTGGTTACGAAATGGCAATCATGATAGAAAATTAGGCTTGTTAGTGGAATACCAAATAACTAATCTACCACTGAACAGCATTTTTTTATTTAATCTTTTATTTGCAGTGAAACTTGAATGGTTAATGACAACCGATAAATATTGCCGTATATTTGGTAAATTAATATCGTTCAGTAATAATGCGGCCTTATATTCCAGTTATGGGGCAATTATTTTTTAAGGAAAATGACGTTCACTTATTTGAAAAGTACAATGTTATTCATCGTTTAGATTAGCTTACATTGTGACCTAATAAGAGCATTATACCGATTGTCAAAAAATATTTCAAACAAAAAATGGAAAACCAATTCAAAGGTAGCCAGAAAAAATAGACACACATATAGATAGATGTTTATTTATTCATCTGCATCTGATTATTATACGGAAGAGGCCAATAGAGGCACCAGATTCCACCTCGCAATATGCAGAAATAACATGTCGGCACAGTAAGCCACAGTACTTGAAAAGGATTGCTTTGCTAACAAAATAAGCACAAGCATACATGATTATTTGCAATACCACAAACATGGCCAACTCAATATTCTAAGCTAGTAAATTCTGACCAAAAGTGAAATAAACAAACATAACACTCGCCAGCAATAACGCGTCGGGGAACGTGATTCCTGGAGATGTTCTAAAAAACAATGTAGGAACAATAATATATCAAGCTTTCCTTTGAAGAGACAAGGCAGTGCCCCAGACGCCCTATAAAAACGAATCCTCCATCTGTAAGGAATTTGTACGTCGACAATCCTAGCGGCAGGAAAAGGCTTGCTGGCAAAAAGGATGGTGGAGGGGGAGGGGTTGCAGGGAGTTGGATAAAGGAAGGGGGAGGGGGGTTGGTTAGATTGCAAAATCGGTGTCGAACGCATGAACGGGTTGGAGCGGAAAACAAAAAGAAGGGAAAACTTAACAGTTAGACTTTTCGGTTTTCTTCTCAAGAGGGAGAGAGATTTCGCTATATTTTTTTTTTTTTTTTTTTTGGGGGGGGGTGGGGAAGATTAATTCATTATTCTTAGCTGTGTTTATTGTCCAGCTGGTCCAGCTGACATAGCAGGTGCCTAGATTCGTTGCCGCGTCTTTTAGCTTGACGTCCAAGACCATAATTGTTGCAATTTATTTTTTATTTATCAACAATTAGGATGTGGTTATTTGTTTATGTGGTCCAACTGACTGTGCGATACCTATTCTGCGTAGAAGATCACAACTGTTGTAACTCCCGTTTACATGAATAAAAAAAATCAGCATTTCAGGATTAGAATATATGTTTATTTTCGTCGACTTCTCTCAGAGAGAAGCACAAGATAAGAGCGCGTAAATGAGCAGGAGAGATAAACGCCACATTATCTGATGCATTCATCTGGGAGATACCTCAACGTGATATCAGATGAAGCACATCAATCTTGAATCACAATGAAGTCGAATGAATCATTTCTCAGCCCTCGTGCTTCTTCTTATCATTACAAA
>NC_087200.1:92624070-92689070 GCF_015104395.2 Macrobrachium nipponense | reverse complement strand
ATATATATGTATATATATCTATATATATATATATATATATATATATATATATATATATATATATATATATATATATATATATATACACGAGCAGACCAACCTGGCACTGCCCGGATAATCTGAATGACAACCGATAAACTCTCTCTCTCTCTCTCTCTCTCTCTCTCTCATTCTTGTTAAGATAGTTGCTTCAGTTGCAAATGCTGGGTAATGCAACTGAACCAACTATCTTAACAGGAATGGGAAAGAGAGAGAATTTATGGGTTGTCATTCACCACTTCTTGCCTCCCATTCCTATCAGGGCAGACTTTGGACTTGAAGGGCATCGGGAGTGTCTCTGTGCATCCCAGCGACCTCGAAAACTATGGATTTGACACTAATAGCTGTCGTTTTTGGTTATCTTTACATGTCACTATTCTTCTCAGTGACCTCGCCTCGAAAACTATGGTTTCACCCCTTCCCAAAATCCTCCCTTACCAAACCAATGGTCCAATTTTAATTCTGTTTTCGCCATGACCTTTTCCACTTTGATATTGACTTGAATTTAAAATCTCATCAAAATCGGTCAAAAAATGTGGATTTGTATAGCGTTCATGCAAACAAACAGACATTTTCTCATATGTATAGATATACATACACATACATATACATATACAAGGTGTCCATAAAGTCATTCTTTGATTAATAAACTTGATTAAAATTATTGTGGATATGACTGTACAACACTTTCACGTTGTTTTGAGCAATTACTAAAGTTTCTTTTGTTTGTCTACAGATGCCGCTGTGATCACTCTATCCGCCAGCTGAGTGAAGAATAGCAGAAATGGTGTCATTGCAACCTTCCCCAACCGCTGGATTGGGAGAGATGGCCGAACAGAATGGCCACCACTTTCACCAGACATTACCCCTCTTGATTTTTTCTTATGAGGTTATATCAAGGATAAAGTGTGCAGTACATGAGTACCTACCTAATGTTGAGATCCTGAAAGCAAGGATAACAGCAGCTCTAGCAAAGGTAACTAGGGAGATGGAGAATACTTGGCGTGAGATAGAATTTCACTTAGACGTACTCCGGGCAACAAAGGGGACACATGTTTAAATTTATTAATGTAAAAAAAATAAATAAAAAAACTTTAGTCATTGTTGTTAGAATTGAAGAAAACCTTTATACCTCTACCTAACATGGTTTGTGTGTAATAAAGGTCTGAAATCCGGGAAAGACTTTATGGACACCCTGTATGATATATTTCTAGTACCAGCTGTTTCTCCACTGGAGGACCCCTCAAGAGTACGCCATTTATTCGTCTGCGTGTTTTGTTGTGGATTTTATCAGCATCTAATGTAAATAAATGTCCTCAGTAAGAACTCTGCCATGTTATAGCCACGCACATGATCTCACACCTTGTGTAATTACTTTAGCGCTTATTTATTTAATTACTATATTATTATGTATTAATATATTTCTTCATTTATTTATTTCAGTACTTATTTTATTTATTGTTTATTTGTGCATTTATATATTTATTTCATCTTTTTCCCCGTTTCCCTCCTTTTCACGTAACTTCTATTCTATTGACTAAGCTAGACCTAGTCCAGGTCTTTTTCTTGTGCGTTAATAATAATAATAATAATAATAATAATATGGAAGAGTCACTCTTTTGGGGTAGTTTTCATAAAAACAATTACCCCTTCAACGGCATAAAGCTTGCAGTCTTCTGTATTTATATTTCATTCTTCTCGTCGGTAGGAAGGTGGCTTATTAATAATATTCTAAAGGACATGGAAAGATATTCTGCTTCCGTTGTTTATTTACTCTTTCTGCAAACGAGAATAATAATAATAATTATAATAATATTCTTTTTCTTACAGGTGCCTTCAAAAAGTAAATGCCCCGCCGCGGATGGGGAAGGATGGCTCCTAATCCGAAGGTGAGTGTCGCCTTCTTGACTTAACCACTTCGCGGAGAAAGCCTTTGGTCCTCAACTTCGGTTCGCTCACCTGACCCCCCTTCGTGACCTCCCTTGAGAAGTTCCGTCAGGTGGGTCTTTGTAAGGAAAGTCGTTTGTAGTGTAAAGATTATCTTCTAAAGGTAAGATAAGTACGAGGTGCGTTTTTGGAGATAAATGCAGTGTGTAGACTAAAGTAGACCAGCGACAGACACGAGAGAGCGATCCTTGTGGGTGGGGGAAACAGTTCAACCTCAATTGCTGAAAGGAGAAGATATATTGTGCCTCTCATGATTTAGGTAGGTGATTTCTTATCTGGTGGTTTGTCGACCGCGGAGGTTCGGATCCAGAGTTGAGACACTGGAAACAGGTGCAGCAGCTTCTCAGATCGAAAAACTCCCTGAGAACTGGAAGGTTACTCGCCTCTGGAGCTGCCATCCCCTCTGAGAAGAAAATGCTTATTGTGGAATTTTATATATTGGGTTTGTACTGGGATACTACAAATTAATTTCTTCTAAATTATGCCAAATTCACACTATAATACGTGTTTCTTTATTCCTAAAAACATCACAAAATGAACAGATTCGCTGAAATTGTGGTAATTTATGAAAAAATGATGCTACTAGTAGAGACTGAGAATAAAGATATGTCATTAGTTTGAAAGTATAGCGAGAAATCCAGTATTCCTTCAGTTTGCCTTTGACCTGCTAGATACGCATTTGTGTAGAAATGAGTTAATTATTTATTAAGTAATTGCTCAGGTAATTCGGTAAAAGGCAACCATGGCGTTCTGAAGTCTACCTGCACTCCTGATGTTTCAAACCACAGAGTCTGTGATATACTGCCGGCACCTGACAGTAATACGTATATTTGTGGACACCCAGCCCAACAACTTTTGATCTCTGCTCAGTTACCAACTCTCTTAATATCAAGAACTAAGCATGTGTGGAATATTCCCCTCGTTTCTTTATTTAAGTTTTTTTTTAATTCTCGATCTTATAAGAAAATGTATCAGGGATATTGGTTCGGCTAGATCACGTGTGCAGAAATATAAGGACTATGCATGATGTGTAATACTTTTTTTTCTTTGGTAACCGACCCTTAAGAACAGTATCACCGCCGATGGAAAATGTGAACATACAATAATACAAAAAGTGGTGAACTGGATTAGGATGTGGTTATATCTTACAGAAATCAAAACATCATTACAGCAGTCGAAATTAGCCTTTTTCCACAGTTTTATGCCATTTCATGTCAATATGCATATTGATATTTTTGGTGAGTAATAACGTGTAAACTCAATACAGGAAATATTTCAAGACTTGAACATGTTTCATAATTCCGAGATGCAGTTTCATATGACGGCATTGCTTTTATCCGTCAAATACTTTACGATTTGAAAGAAAACGAATTAAGAATGTAAATGAAAGGCACCGTATTTTTCTTTCTATACAACAAATGACGAAATTCGCAATATACACAAACGAAAACGCAACCCTGAAAAGATGAGTGGGAGAACTTGAAAGCCCTCTTGACTCTTTGAGGAAAACTCGTGTTTTATACTTCGTATCTTAATTAAATTCTTAAGAACGCAAACGCTCATGTCTAGAGCCCATTGTCGCAACAGCATTGTTGGGTAAAATTAGGCAAAAACCCAGACTTATTCAGAGCAATTAGAATATGTATGTTGCCACGCTGCTGTTTTTACAACGGGTAATAATTACGTCTTTGAATCTTTGAAAGCACTGCTTTTGATGCAGGTGCAGAATATGAGCTTATATATATATATTATTATATATATATATATATATATATGTTATATATATATATATATCATATATATATATATATATATATAATATATATATTATATATATATATAGGTATAATATATATATATATATATATACAATGAAGACAGGGGAAGTTTCCTCTGCCTTCATTATATTGTTGGGTTTTGAGAAACCTTCACCTGTTCAGTTTTCAGTATATATATATATATAATATATATATATATATACATAAATGGATGTATTTATGAGTGTGTGTATGTGCCACATACACTTTGACATGCATTGAGCAATTTCAACCAAACTTGGTTTACATACAACTTGTATCTGGGAAAAAATTCTGTATTCTGTAGGGGTAAGACGTCACTGGTGCCAAAGTGGGGGTTGTTGGGAGGGGGGTAGGAAAGGGCTGAAAATAAAAAATAACAGTAAACAACAGATAGTGTCGAATCCATAGTTTTCAAGTTCGTTGAGAAGAATAGTGACACTTCTGATACCCTTAGAGTCAAAGTTCAACCCCAATAGGGAGGGGGTGAAATATAAAAATAACCTAAAACGGCAGATATTAGTGTCTAATACATAGTTTTCGAGGACGCTGAGATGAATAGTGATGCTCTTGATGCCCTTTAATTCTTGTTCAGCCCAATAGGAGGGGTGGGTGGGAATGGGGTGTCATAAAAAAAACTAAAACGATAGATATTATTGTCTAATCCATAGTTTTTGAAGTTGCTGAGATGAATAGTGACACTTCCAATGCTCTTGAAATCCAAGTTTAGCCGTGCTAGGAGGGTGAGAAAAGGGTGGAAAGGGGGCGACATGTAAAAATAGCTGAAAACTACAGCTTTTAGTGTCTAATCCATAGTGTTTTATGTAGCTGAGATAGCTGAGATGAATAATGGCACTCCCAATGGCCTTCAAGTCCAAGTTAAGCTCCACTAGGAATGGAGGTGGGAAGGGGATAACATGCAAAAATGACAGAAAACGACAGATATTAGTATCTAACTTATAGTTTTCAATGTCGCTGAGACAAATAGTGACAATCCTGATGTCCTTTAAGTATAACTTCAGCCCTGATAGAAGGAGTGGTGGGAAGGTGGTATATCTAAGAATAACTGAAAACTACAGAAATTTGCATCTAATCCATAGCATTTGAGATCGGTGAGATAAATAGTGACACTCTTGATGGCCTTCAAGTCCAAGTTCAGCGCATATACAAAGGGGTAAAAAATGAAATGTAAAAAATGATGGATATTGGTGAGTAATCCATAGATATTGAGGTTGCTCGGATGAACAGAGACACTCCCGATGCCCTTCAAGTCCAAGTTCATCCCCAATAGGAATGTGGGGGTGAGAAGTGGTGAAATATAAAATGTCAAAAATGCAGGGCAATGTAACTGAAGCAACTATCTTAATAGGAAAGGGAGAGACAGAGACAGAGAGAGAAAGAGAGAGAGAGAGAGAGTAGAGGGGGTTTATGAGGAGAGAGAAAGAGAGAGAGTTTTCCTGGGCAATGCTGGCTTGGTCAGCTAGTCTAGTACGTAAAGTTGACGGTTGGACTATGTATGTATGGATGCATATGTGTATGTTCGCTACTGGACCGAATTGAATTAAAGTTGGACCATATATGTAGATCTTATAGGGGATGGTTAGCCAGTTGGTTTTGATCCCGATATCTGGTTGGATATCCAGCCATGCTAACTTCTTTATTATTATTTATGTTTATAGAGAAAAAAAGAAAACATTAGTTTGTTAGAACTTTTCACGAGGATTCCAAATATGTTCATACTCGTCTCTTACGATGAAAAATAATGATGATATTAGGGGATGGTACAATCCTGGTTCCGTTTGACCCAAAAATTCGGCCGGATATCCGCTCATGCTAACTTTAAGATTAGCTGTAGAGGAAAAAATAAAACATTATTCTGATGGAACTTTTCCCGAGGATTCCAAATATGCTCTTACTTTTCTTCTACGGTGAAGAAAAATAACGATGATAATACGGTTCAAACCTAGTCGGCCCATGCATGTAGATTTTATAGGGGATAGTTTTAACCGGGTGCCGTTTTGTCAGAATATCTGGCTGCATATTTTAAGTACTATATATATTTACATGTGATCTTACTGTTGATCTTATGTCTATATAAGAATTTTTTCAAGATGTCCCATAAATGAATATTGATAAATATCTATACTATTTATTTTTTTATCCATTAATAAGATAGATCCCTATTATGATTCACCCAGTATGAATTGGAATTCAAATAATTTCAACATAAGTGTATGATGAATACCATGTTTATTAAACAAATGTACTATATATCCTTTGTATCCCTGACAGCTGCTGGAGGAGTACCATGAAGTCGTCGACATCTCACAACGTAAGTGAGTCCAAGTTATTCTCTAAACCTTGACTAAGTCTTTCGGAAAGTGTAGTGTGAGAAGTACCTATTTTCCAGCATCGAGTAGCTGATTTAAATTGCGTGTGAATGATAGGCATTGATTCATATATAGATCTTTGGGAGTCAGTAAAATGAACGAAGGTGAGACGAAGGAAGAGGTGGTAGTATTCATGGTGAAAAAACAGGAAGCACGGTGTGTGTGCAGAGCATCGGCAAGAGATTTCCGTTGCATTCGGAAGCCAAGGTATAACGTGGGAAGGGATTGCAGAGCCTACTCTCCTTTATGGCAATAAAGTGTGGGTGGTAAATGCGAATTAAGAGACTGAGATGGCTTTTTTGTGAAGTACGTGTTTTAAAAAGAATTGAACGGATAGGAAATGTGATATAGGTTGAATAAGCAATGAAAATGTTAGGCTCTGCGGAAAAACAAATTTGACAGTTTTAAGATGATTTAGTCTTATGGAGAGAATGGGAAACAATAGGTTGGTGAAATTTGAACTCGATAGTTCAACAACATAATCGCCCAAGAACGCTATTAATATATATTATATATATATATATATATATATATATATATATATATAATATATATATATATATATATATATATTTATATATATATATATATATATATATATATATATTCATCGAGCTACAAATGTCCTTTAATTTCCAATTCGCTCTACCTCGGAATTAATATACTTTCATGTGTTAACCGAAGGGGAATTTTTTTAGTTGATAAAATAATTTCGTCCTTTCGTGGGTTCGAACCAGCGCCTAGAGAGCTGAGGAGGACTGAAGACTCCAGTGACTTTATCGAATCGGCCAACAAGTTAAGCTATAAGTTGACACCGACTCCGACCTTACAAATCTCTGTCGAACACAGGTATTTGTAATTAGAATCGGATATTTAAAGGACATTTTTAGCTCGATTAATGTAAATGAATCATGGTGATGTGATAAAAATTCATATATATATATATATATATATTATATATATATATATATATATAATATACGTATATATATATATCTATATATATATATATATATATATATTAATGTATAGGCAATGTTTGAAACATTAAATTCATCGCATGTTAAAACGTCTCATTAGCCAAGGAAAAATAAAAAGCACAACAACGTTGTTTTACTTCGTCATTTAATAACGCAAGAAGGCCTTGCAAGCTATTTCGCAAGTGGACGCGTTGATGTCAGTTCTTCTGACATCTCATGCTTATCAATGTCGAGCGGACCGTGTGAGTGTGTCAAAGATGTTGTAGCTTTGTTTCGCAACGATGTCGTAATATCCCTTTTTGTTCTGAGGTGGTTTGTCTGAGCATTACGTTTGTCGTAATTAAATTGCTTAACCATCCCTTGCGACGGTAATATTATTTCCCCCTCTTTTTTTGTTACGTTTCCCATGATTTGATTTCGAACGTGTTTGGTAACTGAATTACTTGACAGTATCTTGGGATGATGTTTCGTTGTTTATTGCATGACACAGCAGCACCAGTATGCAGTCAATGTGCCTCTCTGTCGAACTTCTCAGTTCCAGAGGACCTTGATTCCTCGCACCGTTGGACTGTGGAACTTCCAGCCTCCCTACTGAGGAAGTCGTGCACCTGGAACTTCTTCAGAAGTTCAAGCGAAGATGCGATGCATTGCTACCCTAAGACTATTCTCCTTTTGCATTCTAATACATTTTTATCTATTCATGAATTTATTGATTTATTTTTTTTAATAAGTGTGATCTCTCCTTTCTGTATTGACCATTATTTCCATTTACTCCTTCCTAATAAACGCTATATTCTTTGGAAGCTTTAATTTATTATCAATGACCCTGTGGGCTTGTTCCATATTAATAAGATTCATCTTCTAAATAATGATAATGATGATGATGATAATGATATAATAATAGTATAATAATGATAAGGTTATTATTAATATTTTATTATAGTAATTTGAAACCCTATATGGATTACTTCGTTCTCGTATCAGTGGCCTGAGTATAATTTTGGAAGCAAAGGGCCTCCTTCTTTTCTCTCCACCTATCTGTAGCTAACACTTCTGGGAAAAGCGGCTTCGTTGTAGGGAAAACTAAAGAAAAGAGGAAAGTATAGCGTTGTTCTCACTCCCTGTAGATGTCGCAAGATTTGATCACTACAGCGTGACTCAGATTATTTCTCCCCCTCTGAAGTTCAAAGAATTCGAGGTTTGGACGATAACACTGAACCGGTATGGATTATTTCTCGGGACTCTTAGGATTAAATACTCGTCCAGGCATAAGGCCACCTTAATCTTCCAACAACGACAGATACTGTGGACTTTGAAAGAGGAACACTACAGCCGAAGGTCCAAAGAATAGTTACGTCAGTCGGTATATTTTCTACTCCATACTCTGTGCGACTTTTCGTCTCGTACGAATAAGATTTTTAATCAGTATTAGACTGCAGAGCAGAAGTTAGGCGATCTCTTTATTTGGTCATCGATCCCGTAAGTGGAACGATATATGAGAAATTTTGTTTTATTTCTAGACTGAGAGTAAAAAAAAATAAACTGACATTTATCCTATAGTATTTGTTTCAGAATATCAACTTTTTTATCTTTTTTCAGAGTCCTTTTTAGCAGTTAGATTTTTTATGCTTGCATGCCTCTATTTTTTTAAATTTTGTGAGTCAGTATTTTGCCCGTCAGTAATTAGCTTTAATATGTATGTATCAGCATTGTGTAAGTTCCTTTGTATGCGTCCTAGACGATGAAAGTTTTGACGCAATGCAAAGAATCGCACAATATATATATATATATATATATATATATATATATATATATATATATATATATATATATATATAGATATAACTTGATCACGAAGTATATAATACGTGATGCTATGTATAAATAAAGGTATTTTGCCACGAAGGAAAAAATGAAAAAGCGAGATAGCCAAGTACTTTCGGTCCTGTTCGGAGCCTTTACTGAGGCAAACTGATTTTACAGAGGACAACATAGTCAAAAGAAGGCTTAATATCCAAACTAGCACTACAAGATTAGCAATAAGGCGGTTCTTCCTTTCTGTAGAGTGAAATCGCCCTTATTGCTAATCTTGTAGTGTCAGTTTGGATATTAAGCCTTCTTTCGACTATGTTGTTCTCTGTAAAATCAGTTTGCCTTCAGTAAAGGGTCCGAACAGGACCGAAAGTACTTGGCTATCTCGCTTTTTCATTTTTTTTTTTTTTTTTTGTTTTTTCGTGGCATAAAACCTTTATTTAATATATATATCTATCTAAATATCTATTATATATCTATATATATATATATAATATATATACTTAATACTATAAATAGATAGATATATATAATAGATATTATAATATATCTAATATATATAATATATATATTATAATTAATATTATATATTACTATATATATATAATCACAGGAAGGCTCTTGTAATTTCTGATCAAATTCTCTTATTTGAATATATACAGTAAAATATAAAAGTCTTAAACCAATTCTAAGGTTCCAAATATTTCTCTCTCTCTCTCTCTCTCTCTCTCTCTCTCTCTCTCTCTCTCTCTCTCTCTCTCTCTCTCTCTCCATTATATGAATTTAAACTAAAATAGTGAAGTGGAATGCGATACTTGAGTAAAAATTGAATAGTATGATCGAGCTCAGTCTGGGGATTGTTTGAGCTTTCCATGAGCGGTACTCGTTAACATTCTCGACAGCTGAAAATCCCCTTGATTATCGGACATATTTCCACTCCTCTGAAATGACGCGCGATTAACGAAACCTCGCTCTGAAATTAGCAACGGTGGAATGCAATTCTGGCCATTTTTATTTTTATATTTATTTTTTTTATCTCTTGACAATGAGTTTCTCGATAAGAAAAACCTTCAGTGAAATTCGTGAATTAATGAACATGATAATTGCAGCACTAACTTAATTTTTGTTTTATATATATATCTGTCATTTTGACCTCTTACGAGGTCAAAATGACACTTGTTTAAACAGTGAGTCATATATATATATATATAGATATATATATATATATATATATATATATATATATATATACTATATATAATATAGATATATATATATATTATTAAAAACTTATACTGAGGAATATACATACATACACACACACACATGTATATATATATATATATATATATATATATATATATATCTATATATATATCATATATTTATATATATAATGTGTGTGTGTGTGCGTGCGTGCGTGCGTTAATCACCAATGTCCTTTAACATCCAATTCGCTCTAAATCGGAAGTCTATGTTGATTCCGAAATTATCTGAATGCCAATCGAGTGAACATTAAGAACGTTATACTGAAGAATATATTTTATATATAGTATATATATATATATATATATATATATATATATATATATTATATATATATGTGTGTGTGTGTTTGTGTGATGTTGTGTGTGTGTGTGGTTCGTAGTCATATGTATATATATATATATATATATATATATATATATATATATATATATATATATATATATATATATATATATATATACTATATATCATATATATATATATATATATATATATATATATATATATATATATATATATATATATATATTACAGTGTGTGTGTATGTATGTATATTCCTCAGTATAACGTTTTTAATGTTCATTCGATTGGCATTTAAAAAATACCGAAACCAAGATAGACTTTGGATTATATTGAAATGAATTAAATCTGTAAGGTCTATAACATTAAAAAAATTAGTTCTTTTTTCATTCTGACAGTATTTCAAAGGCTAATTGCTATGCGTAAATAAAATATAAGGCCCATTTCAGCGAGTGAAATTTTTTGTATTCACTATAGTAGATTCACAACAACTGTGCATTTGATGTCTAGGCCAGTCCCTTACGACGCTCTTGATTGGCTGTTGATGAGCCAGTCACAGGGCTGGAAACTCTCCGTCTCTCGAGAGAGTTCACACAGACAGAATGTATGTTCCACTTTTCTTTAGAGATACGTCTTTCAAAAGTATTATCCCTGAGGAGAGATGGAACATAGATCGAGAGAGACTGAGAGTTTCAAGACTTGTGATTGGCTTATCAATAGTCAATCAGGAGCGTCGTAGACATCAAATGCATGGTTGATGTGAATCTACTATTGTACCACCAACTTTCTTTGGTAACCAGGTAACATCTATCGGAGAGTTGACCGAACTCTGGTTAGCGTAGCCCTACTTTCTAACGTGCATGGGTTCGAATCCCACACGAGAAAGTATGTTCCTTTCATCTCTTTCCAACTCCGCTCTAGGTTTTTCGGTGGAAATCTTATTCATAAAGTATTAAGAAACCGAGAGTAAAAGGTTGTGTGGCTTTTGAGAATATAGTATCTTATTAACAATGAACGGCGAACGATATAAGGTCTATTGTTGAAATTTGCGTGATGGAGGCCAGATAGCGAAACGGTGTCTTAACTCCTTAGGAGGCACTCGATAAAAAGTAGACCATTAGAAAAAGGAATAAGTCTCTGGAGCTCAGGTTAGTCGAATCTTAAATATGAGTCGTGGTCAATCAAAGCTTTAGTCACTGCATGTAATACGTTTTAATGAAGTTCTTACATTCTTAGATGCAGTTTGCAGCAAAGTAAACTTTGAATTCTGCAGTCTCCCCATGTTAATTAAACAAAAAGAACGGGACAGAATCGCGCAGAGAAATATATAAAAAATCTCGTAAATGAATAATCTTGTTTGGCATTGTTTAGAGAAAAGGACAGTTATTAATATAAATCTTATTCAGACAATGAACCCTATTCATATGGAAGAAGCCAACCGAAGGGGCCTCGGACTTGAAATTCAAGCTTCCAGGGAATAGGACTCTCAATAGGAAGAATTAACAGAAGGTCGTGGGAAAACGTAGGAGTATAATCTTAGTTTTTTTTTTACCTGACCACTGAGCTGATTCACAGCTCTCCTAGGGCTGGCCCGAAGGATTAGATATTTTTACGTGGCTAGGAACCAATTGGTCACCTAGCAACGAGACCTACAGCTTACTATGTGGGATCCGAACCTCACTATATCGAGAATTGAAATTCTATCACAATCAATTCCTCTGATTCCGCGTTGAGATTCGATCTTCGGACCGCAGCCGAACGCGAAAACCACCCGTCCAACGAGGAACTGAAAATCATTGGAGGAAGAAGGGATCGTTTATTAGAAAAGAAAAAAAAAATTAAGTCAATAAATTTTGTTAATAAATGGTTAAAAATAAAAATATATTAAAATACAAGATGAAACGTAAGATGAAAAAAGTGTCAATTTTTGTAGCTTTTGAACCTCCATCCACAGAAGTGCGGGGTCTTGGTCGATGGGATGGACCAAGGTCCTTTAAATATAACCCCGAGTATATTTAAAGGACCTTGGGATGGACGACCGAGCAGGTCAGGATTACGCTGCTTCTCCCAAAAGGCTTTACGAAGTCCTTGTCGTTGCCTACAAGGGAGGGCTTCGACCTTACGATGGCAAGGTAGGATGGAAGCGTGATTTTTGAACTTCGTGAGATCTCCGCTAATATTAGTTCCATTCTTCATCCATTTTTATGCTCTCTCTCTCTCTCTCTCTCTCTCTCTCTCTCTCTCTCTCTCTCTCTTCCATTTTGGCTTAAGCGTTAATCATCCATCCTTCTTTAATATCCTCTCTCTCTCTCTCTCTCTCTCTCTCTCTCTCTCTCTCTCTCTCTCTCTCAAAGCCAGACCGAATGATAATTTTTTTTATTCTCTTTTAACTTCCACGTAAAACTAACATCAGATTTTTGCTACAATATGGCGCGTTCTTCAAATAACTAAGAGAAAATATTTCTTTATGTAGCAATCATATTTATTTTGATTGTGCTGTATATTTGTATGTTATCTGTGTTCATTTCCTACAATCATTACATCATTATCGGTTATTTTTTTTTTTTTTTTTTGTGTGAATTACCTATTAAGACCCAAAGGTTTCCTTCTGTACTAAAGCCCTTTCAGTTAGCATTCAGTAGTTAACTTAAAGGGTTTCAAAGTGAAGAATGGAAAATCAACTGTAATCGTTACTCAGTACTTTGATTCGAGTCAATAAATTAAACAAAATATTATACGCAAAGAAATGACGTTAAGTTATAATAAATAAACAAAAGTTACGGGTATTTTTATGAATAAAACTGAACAACTTTCCCTCTAATGTTTTTTTCCAAGCGAGTTCCTCCCCTTTTTAATAATTTTATGGCTTACATCCTTGTAAATAGGATTACCAGAGCTGGCTTCTTCCTGGAAATAGAGCGTTGTTTCCTGAGCTCATTATATATTAACTACAACTTTTTTCTTTTTTAATCATAACAAATTGTTTATGGATAGGGTCGGCATAAAAGTTACGCTTTCTTTACATTAATAATATTCCCGTTGATGTTTTGACGAGTCTTGTATTATTTAACTTTATTATAGTAGTATAGATCAGAAAGAGCTTATAAAGTTTCAACGATTTGATTAGTACAGGTATGATAGTTAAGTAAATGTATTGCGTGGTTTCCCACGAGACGCTTATAATCGTTACCCCAGTTTGAGAAAGTTCCCGTTTTCTTTCAAGACTCATCCATGACAAAATAAACGAAGTTATAAAGAATACTTAAATATTTGGCAGAAGTGGATAATAGTGATATTAGATAGTAGATAACACTCTTCGATGGAAGAAGGCAGAACTAAGGTTTTCAATCTAAAGGCTAAGGGCACAGCCAATCCAGTACCGGTATCGGGTCCAGACCTGAAGGATTGCCTAACCTCGGGGGATTTACGTCTTGAAAGGAAAACGGAGGTCGGTCAATTTTATGACTTGGGAGCATTCTCAAAATATTTGTGGATTTAATGTTTATGTCCTATCTTCAATACTCATGTCACTGATCATTGCCTCAGCATGAAGTAGATATCCTATAGGATCGCTCGAATAACCATAGAGTTGAGCCAAATTCATTTGATGATAAGAACGTTGGGTCATAAGAAACTATTGTCGTAAAAACAAACAAGGCAAAGCTCCGTGAGAGCAAACTCTTGCACAATTCATGCAGATAGAAAAAAGAATCTTGTGTCTGCCTGCAAATTCATATTGGAGTTCTCATTTTTTCTCATTCTTGAAATTTCATTGACAACCTGACAGACAGACCAACAGACAGACAGACGGGGCATCAATGAGGCGCGGAGGAATACGTATTGATGACCTCTACCCTCCTTCGTTGGCTTGAAGTCTTTGACAGAAGGCTCTCGCTCTTAGAAATGGCCTTTCCCAAAAACCTCTTGATACCTCGATACCCATTCTTCTTTAATGAAATATCCGCGCGGAAATAAAGTGCTTGGCTGTTCATAGTTGGCGTAGAAAATTTGCAGTGTGTCCATAAAGTCCCAGTACCATCACAAGTATTTATTGCTTAGAATGGTACTGGGACTGATACAAAGGTTTAGTTTTATTACCGAATATTTTTTTTATAGCGTTTGTAGCCGAGAAGTATCTAGCTTACTTAATCTAACGTAATCGTTGCAAAACTTCGGAATTCTCTTTTTGCTTCCGTTTTCCCCTAACTTTTATAACTTTTCATCCTTCAGGAGACCGGTTTGTTGCCTCCTAAGTTAGGTAAAGCCCTTAAATTGCCCACCCCATCGGCTTTTCCATTTAAAATATTGAGTGCTGATATGATTCTGTCATAATGAAATGTATATCATTCAACGGAGCAATAAATAGCAACGCTAATTTATTTTCTGTGGAGGTATAATTATCTGATCTGTCAGCTCGGTGACTAATTGCCTTTATTATTTATGGGCTTTCAGTCATTAGCAACAATTATTGAGAAATCGTAATTAATACTGTGAGTGAAACAACCGGCCACTCGTCATCAAATCTTTATGCACAATACACGTCAAAACTATAACTGTTTTGTTCTTTTATTTATTTATTTTTTTACTTGTATTAACCGTGAATGTGGTCATTTCTAGCTTGTCCCATTGTATTTTCAGTTATTCGTTTTATTATATTTTGCCTAGATGAAATTTGTGCTGAGCATATCTAACGAAATTTATCATTACCTAGTTAGGACTTGCCCAGAAAGTCAGAGAGAGGAAAAAGAAGATGACCTATCTCCAGATAGAGAGAGAGATAAGGAAATGAACAAGAGGGGGAAATGTTATACAATAGAATAGTATGCCAGTTAGAAAATGAGAGAGAGAGAGAGAGAGAGAGAGAGAGAGAATCAGTAACACAGATGGTAGAGCGTTAGATAGACACATAAAGGTTGCATGCGATTACTTAAGGGCAGTTGATTCTATGAGGCTTTGGTATAACACTGATGACAGCATAATGCCAATCTGATGCAAATGAACGGAATTCAAATACTCTAGAATGTTGATACTTCTGCCATCTCAAATATATATGTATGTATATATATATATATATATATATATATATATATATATAATATATATATGTGTGTGTGTGTGTGTGTGTGTGTGTGTGTCTGTGTGTGTGTGGTGTGCGCGCGTGCGCAAACGCACATTAGTGCGTATATGAGTAACCACTATCCCTTCTGTCTCTTAGATGCAATGAAACCGCGGATGAAAATCAAAACTCATTTCAAGCCATTTATTTTGACCAGGCTTTGTCAAATGATGATTGTCAAAGAAAAAAAAATCTAAGCAAAATAAAAATAAAATAGCTACAGCGTAAATAGCGCTTCCAAGAATCAGCCCTTTGAGGAGGAACTTTTGTAAGAATGAGACCTTAATAGAGTCTACTACCGGTTGTCGGCAAGTTTATTTGGAGGGGTGGGGCCCGGGGATGGGGGTTGATTTTGGGAGAGGGTATGTGTCAAAGCTCAGACCTCTTTAAGGGACTGCTTAAACCCCGGCTTCGTCTTTGTTCCCGAATTTGTTTTATCCAAAGGGTTTTCGTTTTGTGTGCGAGTTAGTTTTAATGGATGCCAAGTAATGATTTATGCGATGCTGTTTGGGGACCTAAGAGAAGATGCAGTACTCAATACTGGATCACTGATGTCTCCCTTTTTGCGTAAATATGTTTTATTTGATAATTGGCTGTATTTTCGCTGGTTATTACCTTATCTTAACTTCTAGTTCTTCGTTTATTTTATATTTACTTGTCACCAGCATATTCGGTTTTACTTTCCTTCCGCTCTCCTCTGAATGGGCTGACATAGTTCGCCCTATATTTTTTGCAATGCTTTCACATTTATGTGGATTAATACACCTGAAGCACGGATATATTATTATTTACCGATTGTAATTCTTTGATGCAAGATTCAGGTTATGATCTGATTTATTGCCTGTGGCTTACATAGATCAGAAGAACAGAAAGTAGCATATGACAGGAAAGAAAAAAATAGGATAGACAGAGACTATGACTTCTGGACTTCATAACCGCCTTTAACTGGTAATAATTGATTGAAGCCGAGTGTTGAATGACGGTACACTTTTGTTCTTCGATCACTGTTTAGATAGGTGACCGCCAAGAACTGTCAGACGCCGTCGATACGTAAGCCCTTGAGTACCTAGGGCACAGGGTGTTGGGCTAGCAATCTCATTCCAAAGATGCTTACCTAAAAGAAGGAGTTGTAACATTATCGGAAGCCACTCCCTCAAAGGCGTGTAGTTTTTATAATTGTATATTCCTTAGTTTATAATGAGATATTCTTTAGGGATTGAGGTCGGAGAGAGAAGAAGGTTAATGAGCAAATGGGATTTTAAAAAGTTGCTGGTGGATGTTTAAGGAATCGCAGATGAAGGCAGCATCGTCTTGCTGTATTTTTAACATTATGACGAGTCCTTGGTATGACGGGAAATGACATTTGTTTTATACTCGGGAAAAGCACAGTCAGCATTATTGTCTTCATTCTCTCAGTAGCACTGTATCCACGGGAACGCCGGTTCAACAGATTTTGGTTTTGAAACAGGGAAACTATTTTTACTGTTGCGTTTTAAGAAATATATGTTAAGGCCTCTTGTGAACGTTATTTTTACTTGATGTTCCCTTTCCATAACCTTTTTTATATTTCGCTTATTTCGTCTCGCTCAGTTCATGATTTTCCGTCCGCCATCAAAAGCGCCGGCGAGGAAAGGCTATCCAACGCGCGAATTACGAACTGAGAACGAGCCCTTAGGCGGGCAGAGAGTAATGCGAGACCTGATGGATTCCGGGGCATTTCGGTGGCAAATACTCGGATCTCCCTCCACCTTTGATAGACGACTCGGCTGCCACCGTCGGGATCAAGCGCCCAGCCTCTGTCTGCTGTGTGTTAGGAATTGTTCACCTCTCCATTTTGACCAACTGTTTTCGTTTTGTCTCGCGAGAGCAGGAGGCTGCGTTGCCAAAGACCGGCTTCATCTGATGAGAAGTCCATTTTTATTATTATATTATTGTTATTATTATTATTACGAGCCAAGCTGCGTCCCTAGTTGGAAAAGCAGTGTGATTCAACCATGTTCAGGGCTCCCAACAAAGAAAGCAATCCAGTAGCGAATAGTTAGTAGAGAAGTAAATAATAGAAATGGAGGCGAATAACAAAGAAACGAATAAAGGCAATAATGCCAAAAACGATTAAAAAGAAAGTAAGTTTAATGGGAAAGATAACAAAGAAACTAGGGCGTGAGATTCCTGTCAGCCTGCTCAGTGAAAGAGAATTTCCTTCAATCTTCCTTGGGCGAGCTAGTTTTGTGACGTGGTTTTTTTTTTTTATAAGTTAAAGACGGGATGAGTTTTCTGGTATAGTTTCAAAATACACAGACGTATATACAGTGATTATTAAGAAATTCTTACAACATATTTCATTTGATATAAGATCTTTTACAAAATATTGCAATTGAATTTACAATTTGTGAAGAAGATTCCTCATTAAACGCACATCTTACACTGACATTAATAAAATTCACCCGTTGAGCTCTACTTAAAAATATATGGAACTTAGTGGTTTTATACAGATGTATATATATATATATATATATATATATATATATATATATATATATATATATATAGTATATATACAAGCTCATGGTCAATTAAACAAGGTTGTTTGTAGTATATGGTTAACCAGCCTTCAGTATCTTTTTATTTATTCCAGTTTTACACTCCTTACATGAATAAGTAAACCTTGAGACTGACGTCTGTGGTAGTTTTAGCAACATTTAAATCGGTGAGATTTACGACATTGTTACCTTCGTAGTCAGTACTGATGCAGTAACATTCAATGTTCAAATATCAACCTACAAAAGTTCACACGGTGTGCATAGCACGATACATGTTGAACATACCAGTATCAAAAGATTAGCTTGAAGACACAGATGCCATCAAGTCATTTCGTCCCTGAAGAAAATTTTATATATTTTTTCCGCAAAGGCTGACCAAGAACCACAAGACGAATTCCTCCAACTGTCTATAGCTGAAACCACTTAAAGAAGTTGAGGTCCTTTCGACCGTCATGGCGTGAAACGAAAATAATCAACTGTTGGGTGGTAATCATCAAAAATACTTCGAAAACTATTGCGTATAGTTTTTTTCTTCTTCTTTATGGCCCCAGCAAGAAATATAAGGTTGAAAGTGCTGCGAAGTGCTTAAGTCCCAAGAGGTCATTGTACCGGTGCGTGATTCCTCTGGGAAGAAAGCTTAGTAAGGTCACGAGTTCTTTGTGAAAAACAACTTATATCTTGGCTTACTGAAAAACGCTCCCTATCTTAAGATTATTTTCAGATGTCTTCCAATGTGCATTAAAGGTACTGTTTCGGATTAGGAATTTGAGTATTTGATAGGTATTAAATTTAAAATATCCCTTTTGCCCGGGCCTTAGGTGTTCATATTTGTGTGTTTATTTACACTATATTACTGGTCTTTTTATTAATTGTCAGCAGACAGTTGACTGAGGACAAACTGGAAACGCCAGTGGTAAGAGAACTCGCTGGAGGTAGTTGCTGTCAGTGGTTCGAATCCACTTTGTGACTACCACTTAACAATTATAATTCCCTTTCGGTATCATTTCCGTAGAGCTAATTGGATGTTAAAATTTCATATGTATATATATATATATATATATATATATATATATATATATATATATATATATAACTTTATTTACTTTTCTTACTTTTAATTTTGTGAGTTTCATCAAAGATTACACTGTGATGAAATTCATAGCTCACTAATAGAAGTCTGAATTCATATGCTGTATTTATATTATAATATTATATTATATATATATATATATATATATCTATAATGAGATTATATATAGATATAGATATATATATTAGATATATATATATATAGATCTTATTATATAGATATATAATAAATTAGATAGATATATAATATATATATATAGATTACATATATAATATAGAATATATATTATAGATATTATATATATATATAGATAATATATATATAGATATATATATATAATCTATAGTATATCTATATATATATCTATATATATATCTATATATATATATATATACTATATATATATATATATATATATATCTATATATAATATAGATTATATATAGAGATTATATATATATATATAATATATATATAAGTTATATCTATATATATAGCTATATAGATATCTATATATATATATATATATATATATATAATATAATATATAATTGTATATATATATAATATATTATTATATATATATTATTATAATTAATAAATAATTATATATATATTAATTAAGATTATATAATATATATATAATATATATATATACTAATATTATACATATATCTATCGTCTTTAATAAATATAGCATATTATTATAGTATAGATTTTAGTAATATATATTATATATATATATATATAGATATATATATATATATAGATTTTATATATATATTATATATTAATATATATAGTATAAATATATAGATATAGATTATATATATATATATATATATATGCTATATATAAATAGATATATTATATATAATATATATATATCTATATATATATTAAATATATATATATAGATATATATATATATACTATATATATATAATATTGTATAGATTATATATATAGATATATGTATATATATAATATCATATATATAGATATATATAGAGATATAGATATATATATAGATATATATATATATAGATATATATATAGATAGATATAAGATATATATAATATATATATATATATATATATTATATATATATTATATAATAATATTATCATATAATATCTAATATATATATCTATCTATATATATCTATATATAATATATATATTATAGTATATATATATTATATAGATATATATATATATACATATATTATATATATATATAAATATCGATATAATATAGTATATACATTATAATAATATATATATATATATAATATAGATCTATCTATATATATTATATATATAATATATATCTATATTATACTTTATATATATATATATATAATATAATAATTATATCATATAATATATATAGATATATATATATAATATATTATATAAATATATATATATATATATAAAATCTATATATATATATTATATATATATTATATAATATATAAATAAATATTATATATCTATATCTATATATAATCGATATATATAATAATATATTATATAAATATATATATTATATATATCTATATATATATATATATATATATATATATATATATATATATATCCTATATATATATCTATATATATTATATATATTATATTATATATAATATATATATAATTATTTATATTAATATATTATATATATATATATATATTAAATATTTATATAATATATATTATATCTATATGCTGGCATCTCTTCGTCAGCTTTCTGAGAAATCACAACATTCCAGCCACCTGGGCTGGAAAACTCAAACTGGTGACCGTATATGAATTCAGACTTCTATTAGTGGGCTATGAATTTCATCCTCAAAGTGTAATCTTGGATCTTGGATGAAACTCACAAAATTGAAAGTAAGAAAAGTAAAACCAGTTTAATTTTCCCTTTTCATCTCTCTGAAGAGGAGAACGTCCTGAAGAACTGCGCCAAAGGGGAAGAAAGCATCACTGCAGAGCTCCAGAGACATATAGGGCCTGTAAAATATAAGGAGTATGGTCATGAATAATGACTGAAAACTGTGCATTTTGCATAGTTGTAAAATTGAAAGGATATTAGCTCCGTCTTAGCTTAATTGGAACTATTAATTAAAATAGCTTTAAGATGGAAAAGGCAGACCAGGGACGTCTAGCGAGAATAACTGAATGGTTGAAAACTCTCTTTCCTATTATTTCTTGTCGGAGTTGTTCTAAAATCGAAGAGATTCCAGCTCCTGGATATATCTCTTTCTGGCGAGAATATCTCCAAGATCGAGGACTATTTTACTGTCAATAAAATTTGAAGAATTAAAAATTTGCTGGAATAACTTCTTGAGAACACCTTAGTAGAGTCGGAGAGCTCTTGTCTCAACAACAGTCGGAGGATTCTCTTATGAAAAGCTAGGTCTAAAAGAGCTGCATGCTTAAGGTTGTCCTTGGATGCTGTTTGCATTCTCCGATCAGATGCTGATACGCCTTTGGGAAATTATTCTAGACGGGAAATGGGAAGAAGAAAGGTTAACATTGTCTTTTTATTCCCATGAGTTCCACTTTGTGCTTTATTTTTTAACCACAATTTCTCAAAAATCAAAATTCGAGCCCATACAAAAAATTATAACAATTCCTTAAAATCTTGACTCTTCAGAGCTGCTGTCTTCATAACTTGGCAAAAGTTTACTACGCTACCACAAAAATAGTAGCTAAGGAAAAGGTTATAACGTTACTTATTTTTCGTTAAGTATACGAAACCTCACATCATCTGACTAGGATTCTTGGAGGTTATTGCCATACCAAAATAAAATAACACGAAAGAAGTAAAATTATCCATCGCTTTTTAAACAGAATCCCGTAGGTGTGTCTGTACAATAAGCACGAGATGGTTGCTTGTCCGGAGAGTAAAATGGAATTGATAAAGTGAATAGGAGAGTTCTGTTCTTATATAAGAGGTGGGTAAAAGAGATAGCCAAACTCTTACTGGATTGCCCATGATTGCTGGCAGCTGCAGTTGAAAGATAACAGAGATGTTGCAATAGAAGGATGACGCAATATCCGCTGCCTATGATTCTTGAAAGGAACGGGCGCAGGCAGATTCAGTAGTCCTGCCATTTAAAACAAAAATACCGTCGAGTCCAAGGAGGATTAAAGATTTAATAAACAGGTCAAATTCGAGTAATATATGTGTGTCGTCATTGACAGGCGTTACAGGTTTTATGTTAATGGAACTCGTAAGGAGAAACAGTACGTTTGAATCTCGTTGTGTCCTTTTTAAAGAAATGGACATTTTGCATTTCCATGCTTATAGCGTAAAAATTAGACCTTAAGTTTCAAATGCTTGTAGCGAAGGCTTAGTATAAGATGTTGAGTCTACAAACTTAATTAATTATTTGGACAACAAACAGGCAGGTCACTAGCTCTTGTAAACGGAATTGTGCTGCCTGACACGTGGCGAACAAAGCAGAGGTTTTTTGAAGGATGGAATGATGTATATAAATCGATGCACAAGACACGAATGAAGTTATGATACATATCGTCGGCGTTCCCACAATCCGTCCAATCGGATATCTTGGGTAAGATGAGTTATTACTACCACAAAAACAAGCATACTTTCACCATTAGTATCCCAGACATTCACATTGATATCTCACGTGGTTTTCGACATATGCAATACCAGTACTGTCGAATATCGTCATTTAACACTAAATCAGTTTTCACAAAGTGACGAATGTTCAACTCGTCACTTTGTGAAAAGGTGAGGCTTGCCGTCGAATGCGCAATTCGATTTCTCACAAAGGTTGCTCTGTATGATAACTTTTTATATTCATTTGATGATATTATGATAATTAATGTGTGACAACTTGTATCTAGTTATCATAAACTTTATAAAAGAATTAATAATAGAAGTATTATGGAAATAATTTTTTTTATATCCTGAGAATTTGTCCTCGGCTCATTCTGGGAAGGGGTTGTCCTCGGAACATTCTGACCCAGGGGAGTCTTCCACTCATTCTGGCCCCATGGGCGTCATCCACTCATTCTGGGACAGTGGAGTCTTCCACTCATTCTGGGCCCAGTGGAGTCTTCCACTCCTTCTGGGCCCAGGGGAGTCTTCCACTCATTCTGGCCCCAGGGGAGTCTTCCACTCATTCTGGGACATGGGAGTCTTCCACTCATTCTGGGACAGGGGAGTCTTCCACTCATTCTGGGCCAGGGATGTCCTCCACTCATTCTGGGCCAAGGGAGTCTTCCACTCATTCTGGGACAGGGGACAGGGGAGTCTTCCACTCCTTCTAGCCACGAGAGTTCCTCCCTCATTCTGGGCCAAGGGGGTCTTCAACTCATTCCTGGGACGGGAGTCTTCCAATCATGTCTGGGACAAGGGAGTTACTTCACACTCATTCTGGGACAAGGGGATGTCTTCATCATATCTGGGGACAGGAAGTCTTCCACTCATTCTGGTGCTAAGGGAGTCCTTCCAACTCATTCTGTGACAAGGGAGTCCTTCCACTTCATTTCTGGGACGGGAAGTCCTTCCAACTCATTCTGGGGGTCAAGGGAGTTCCTTCCACCTCATTCTGGGACAGGGAAGTCCTTCCACTCATTCTGGGACCAAGGGATCCCTCCACTCATTCTGGGCCAAGGGAGTCTCCACTCATTAATCCGTGGGACAAGGGGAGTCTTCCCTGGCTCAATTCTGGTGGCAGGGAGACTCACTCATTCTGGGGTACAAAGGAGTCTTCCACTCATTCTGGTGCACGGGAGACTTCCACTCATTCTGGTACAAAAGGAGTCTTTCCACTCATTCCTGCCAAGGAGTCTTCCACTCATTCTGGGACGGGAAGTCTTCCACGGGCAATTTGGGAACAGGGGAAGTTCTTCACTCATTCTAGGCCAAGAGAGTCCTCCACTCATTCTGGGCCAAGGAGTCTTCCACTCATCTGGACAGGGGAGTCTTCCCCTCATTCTGGGACAGGGAGTCTTCCACTATTCTGCGCCAAGGGAGGTCTTCCACTCTACTGGGACAGAGTCTTCCACTCATTTGTGCAAGGGAGTTTCACTCATTCTGGGGGACAAGGGAGTCTTCCACTCATTCTGGGACAGGGAATCTGCCACTATTCTGGGACCAAGGAGTCTCTCCCCTCCTTCTGGGTCAAGGGAGTCTTCCACTCATTCTGGGACAGGGAAGTCTTCCACTCATTCTGGGACAAGGGAGTCTTCCACTCATTCTGGGACAAGGGAGTCTTCCACTCATTCCGGGACAGGGGAGTCTTCCACTCATTCTGGTGCAAGGGAGACTTCCACTCATTCTGGTACAAAGGAGTCTTCCACTCATTCTGGTGCAAGGGAGACTTCCACTCATTCTGGTACAAAGGAGTCTTCCACTCATTCTTGGCCAAGGGAGTCTTCCACTCATTCTGGGACAGGGGAGTCTTCCACTCATTCTAGGCCAAGAGAGTCCTCCACTCATTCTGGGCCAAGGGAGTCTTCCACTCATTCTGGGACAGGGGAGTCTTCCACTCATTCTGGGACAAGGGAGTCTTCCACTCATTCTGGGACAAGGGAGGTCTTCCACTCATACTGGGACAGGGAAGTCTTCCATCTTTGGTGCAAGGGGATCTCCACTCATTCTTTGCAAGGAGTCTTCCACTCATTCTGGGACAAGGGAGTCTTCCACTCATTCTGGGACAAGGGAGTCTTCCACTCATTCTGGGACAGGGAAGTCTTCCACTCATTCTGGGAAAAGAGAGTCTTCCACTCATCTGGACATGGAGTCTTCCACTCATTCCTGGGACAGGAGTCTTCCACTCATTCTGGTGCAAGGGAGACTTCCACTCATTCTGGTACAAAGGAGTCTTCCACTCATTCTGGTGCAAGGGAGACTTCCACTCATTCTGGTACAAAGGAGTCTTCCACTCATTCTTGGCCAAGGGAGTCTTCCACTCATTCTGGGAAAGGTGTGTCTTCCACTCATTCTGGGACAAAGGAGTCTTCCACTCATTCTGGGACAGGGGCGTCTTCCACTCATTCTGGTGCAAGGGAACTTCCACTCATTCTGGGACAGGGGAGTCTTCCACTCATTCTGGGGCAGTGTATGGATATATGGATATGGATAAAATGGTTAGGATGTTAAAAGATGCAATTCCAGTCGATGGCTTTTTGGGTAATTTACATGTGCTTTTGTTGATGGATGACACAGTGATTGTTGCCACTTCTCGAGAAATGTGTATTAAAAAATTTTGACATTATGATGAACTACTGTAATGAATATGGCATGCAGCTTAATGGTAAGAAGAGCAAATTTTTCGTGATAAACAAGAATGTAGGTGACCAGTTGCCAATAACAACTCAAGGTCAAACTGTGAGTTACTGTGACCATTATCTTTATCTGGGAACTTGGTTCACAGATGACGGGAAGTTGAAAACTTGCCTCTCTTTACATCAGCCTAACTGGCAATCAACCTTAAACAAGTTCTCAATATTTTGTAACACGAATACTAAGATGCCATTCTATTTTAAGAAGAAAGTTTTTGAAGCAGCGGCGACTTCATCCTTGTTTTATGGGTCAGAAACATGGTTAACAAATGTATTACAAAAACCAATAAGTAATTACAATCACTTAGTCAAAAGTTTGCTAGATGTGAGGTAAATACCTGTACAGATTTGTGTTTGGTTGAGTCTGGGATACCCCCAGCGAAATTCATTGTGCCAAAAACGGAAACGTTTTCTTATGTCAAAGTTGTCTGACCCTGATATGGATGAGCCTTTTCATATTGTATATGGAATGTGTAGGGATGCAGATTCCCCTGGGTACAGATTTATTCAAAATTCCCTAACCTTTAATGACCAAATTGACCCACTAGACGACATCGTATCATCAATTAGAAATAGACCAACTGCAGCAACTAAATATGTTACTTACAGAGGCAAACTGAATCCCAACTTGGAAGTTCATAGATTATATACCGATAAATTATATGTCGCTGATTACATTCGCGTAGCTTTCAGTCGCTTACGGTTAATGTCCCATAACCTTTGTATAGAAACGGGTAGGTGGAGCCGAACTCCTCCAGAGTTAAGGGTGTGTGCCTGTGATAATAGCTCTATTCAGGACGAGTCACACGCTCTAATCAATTGTCCTCTGTCAATGCCGTGTAGACATAAATATCCAAACTTAAGTTACGAGTCTTTGAATACTTTATTAAATGAAAGTAATTATATTACTGATTTGTGTGCATATGTTTATGAAGTTCTTCTTAGTTATAAATAATATGCGTCTTTGTCTTCTGTTTTATATTTTTTTTCTCAAGTAGGTTATTTCTCTCTTTTGCAAGCGTTGTGTTTGAGACTTAACAATAATAAGCCAAGGTTTATAGGTGGATATGTTTTTTTTTCTTTACTTTTTCGTGTATATGATATTATGTGCTAATGTAATGTGTACTTGATGTTTGTATTTTTTTTTTTGTCATTATGGGCCTTGTACTTACAGAAAAAGGAAGAGATAGCTATCTACTCTGTATTTTTTTGTATTGTATCTTTTTTGGGACAAGTTTGTACTTATATTTTGTATATCTTGTCAATAAAAATAACTAATAATAACTAGTCTTCCATTCGTTCTGGGACAGGGGTAGTCTTCACTCATTCTGGTGACAGGGGAGTCGTTCCACTCCTTCTGGTGCAAGGGAGACTTCCACCTCATTCTGGGGACAGGGGAGTGCTTCCACTCATTCTGGGACCCAGGGGTAGGTCTTCCACTCATTTCTGGGACATGGGGAGTCTTCCCGCACTCCTTCTGGGTGCAAGGGAGTACTTCCACTCATTCTGGGACAGGGGAGTCCTTCCACTCATTCTGGGACAGGTGAGTCTTCCCACTCATTCTGGGACAGTGGAGTCTTCCACTCATTCCTTCTGGGACAAGCTTGAGTCTTCCCACTCATTCTTTCTGGGACAGTTGGAGTCTTCCACTCATTGTCTGGGACAGTGGAGTCCCTTTCCACTCATTCTCTGGGGAGCAGTTGGAGTCCTTTCCACTCATTCTGGGACAGTGGAGTCTTCCACTCATTCTGGGACACGGGGACAGGGAGTCCTTCCACTCATTCTGGGTACAATGGAGTCGTTCCACTCATTCTGGGACAGTGGAGTTCTTTTCCACTTCATTCCTGGGACAATGGAGTCTTCCACTCAGTTCTGGGACAGGGGAGTCTTCCACTCATTCTGGGAACAATGGCAGTCTTCCCCACTGCATTCTGGGACGTGGAGGTCTTTCCACTCAAATTCTGGGTAAGATCGGATTGCGTTTCGTTCCCACTCAATTCTGGGACAGGGGAGGTCTTTCCACTCATTATCTGGGACAGGGGGATGTCTTCCACTCATTCTGGGACAGGGGAGTCTTTCCACTCATTTCTGGGACAGGGGAGTCTTTTCCACTCATTCTGGGGACCAGTGGCAAGTCTTGCCATCTCATACTGGGACAGGGGAGTCTTCCTTCCACTCATACTAATTACAGGGGTGATTCTTCCTCTCCATTCTGGGTGACAGGGAGTCTTCCACTCATTGTCTGGGACAAGGTGGAGTCCTTCCACCTCATTCATTGGGAACAGGGGAGTCTTTTCCACCTCATTCTAGGACAGTGGAGTCTTGCCACTCATTTTGAGACCAGTGGAGTTCTTCCACACTAAAAAAATTCTGGGACAGTGGAGTCTTCCACTCATTCTGGGACAGGGGAGTTCTTCCCACTCATACTGGGTGACAGGGGAGTCTTTCCACTCAGTTCTGGACAGGGTACTCTTCCACTCATTCTGGGGATAGTGGAGTCTTTCGTTCATTCTGGGACAGGGAAGTCTTCCACTCATATTGGCACAGGGGAGAGTCTTCCCACTCCTACTGGACAGGCGAGGTTTCAACTCATTCTGGGACAGAGGAGTCTTCCACTAATTCGGGACAGTGGAGTCTTCCACTCATTCTGGAGAGGGGAGTCTTCCACTCATTCTGGGACAGTGGAGTCTTCCATTCATTCTTGGACCAGTGGTGTCTTCCACTCATTCTGGGACAGTGGAGTCTTTCCACTATTCTGGAAACAGTGGAGTCTTCCACTCATCTGGGAACAGGGGAGTCTTTCCACTCATTCTGGAACAGGGAGTCTTCCCACTCATTCTGGGACAGTGGGTCTTCCATCATTCTTGGACAGTGGTGTCTTCCACTCATTCTGGGACAGTGGAGTCTTCCACTTATTCTGGAACAGTGGAGTCTTCCACTTATTCTGGGACAGGGGAGTCTTCCACTCATTCAGGGACAGGGGAGTCTTCCACTCATTCTGGGACAGGGAGTCTTCCACTCACTGGGACAGGGGTATCCGTCCACTCATTCTGGGACAGGGGACTCTTCCACTCATTCTGGGACAGTGGGATTCTTCCACTCTTTTTGGGGAGGGGACTCTTCCACTCATACTGGGGACAGGGACCTCTTCCACTCATCTGGGACAGGGTTGGAGTCTTCACTCATTCTGGGACAGTGGAGTCTTCCACTCATTCTGGGACAGGGGACTCTTCAACTCATTCTGGGACAGTGGAGTCTTCCACTCATTCAGGGACAGTGGAGTCTTCCACTCATTCTGGGACAGTGGAGTCTTCCACTCATTCTGGGACAGTGGAGTCTTCCATTCATTCTGGGACAGGGGAGTCTTCCACTTATTCTGGAACAGGGGAGTCTTCCACTCATTCTGGGACAGGGGAGTCTTCCACTCATTCCAGAATAAGTGGAAGACTCCCCTGTCCCAGAATGAGTGGAAGACTCCACTGTCCCAGAATGAGTGGAAGACTCCACTGTCCCAGAATGAGTGGAAGACTCCACTTTCCTTTCGTAGACTGGAAAGAACGAATAGGAGATTATGGATGTACTTATACATATAAAAAAGAGAGTAATAGTAGTGCAGAAGATAAGAGGCAATTCGAAAAGCTATTAGATATGCTACTAGAATGCAACATTCAACAAATAAATCACCTGCCAACAAGAAAGGAAAATACTTTAGACCTAGTATTTGTGAACGAGATGAATTATGTTAAAGAAATTATAGTTTATAATGCGAGTATTTCAGACCATAATGTCATAGAATTAACAGTCCATTCCAAAGCAAGTGAAAACAGAGATAAGCAAGAAATGAAAAAGTGGGAAGGATATGGAAAATACAACTTCTACAGTAAAAATATAAAATGGTCAGAAATAAATGAAGAATTAAACAAAGATTGGGATAACATTTTCGTAAGTGATGACATAAGGGTAAATACGGAGATATTATATAAAATATTAGAGAAAATAGTGGATAAATATATACCGAAGAAAAAGAAAAAGTAAACATCAGTCATGCATACCAAGAGTCAGAAGGATCTTGTTCCAGAAAATCAGAAAGTGGAAAAAACGGTCTTGCAAAAGAAAAAAATGCATGGAAAGTTATATCAACTAAAAAGTAATGATAGAAATGCAGAACAAAAGATTATACAATCCAAAAGAAAATGAAAAACGGGACTTGGAAGAAAAAACCTATTAAATTTCAAGCAAAACCCCAACTATTATACTCATATGCGAAGAAGATGAATAAAAGAAGAATAGAAATAGGCCCTCTAAGATTGAAGGAGATTAACGAATGAAAAAAAGGAAATTTGCAACATATTGGCAGAACGATATAAGAGAGAATTCACCCCTAGAATAGATAATGAAGATAATGATATAGAAGTAAGGGATGAAAATAGTGAATATTTAGCTGACATAGATATTAATGAAGCCGATATTGTGCAGGCTATTAATGAAATTAAAAATGGAGCTGCTGCAGGGCCAGATGGAATTCCTGCTATTTTGTTAAAGAAAGTAGTTCATTCTATCGCAAAGCCACTTGCAATATTATTAAGACAAAGTGTAGTACAGGCAAGATATATGATGAGCACAAATTAGCATATATTACCCCTACTTTCAAAAGTGGATCAAGACTAGAGGCAAGTAATTATAGGCCTGTGAGTCTAACATCCACTATATGAAAAGTGTATGAAAGGGTAATGAAGAAAAATATTATGAAACATTTAATAAAAAATAATTTGTTTGATAAAGGACAACATAGTTTCGTACCCGGAAAAAGTACACAAACCCAACTGTTAGTCCACCGTGAGAACATATTCAAAAATATGAAAAGCGGAAATGAAACAGATGTGGTTTATCTAGACTTTGCAAAAGCTTTCGACAAAGTAGACCATAATATATTAGCGAAGAAAATTAGAAAACACAATATCGTGGATAAAGTAGGAAGATGGTTAAAAGAATTTTTACACAACAGAAAACAGATAGTTATTGCAAACGACGAGAAATCGGATGAAGCCAAGGTAATATCCGGTGTGCCACAAGGTACGGTGTTAGCTGCAATACTGTTTTGTTATTATGACTGAAGACATAGACAGTAATGTTAAGGATTCGGTAGTGAGTAGTTTCGCAGATGACACAAGAATAAGTAGAGAAATTACTTGTGATGAAGATAGGAACACTCTACAAAGAGACCTTAACAAAGTATATGATTGGGCAGAGGTAAATAGGATGGTATTTAACTCTGATAAATTTGAATCAATAAATTATGGAGACAGAGAAGGAAAGCTATATGCATATAGGGGACCTAATAATGAGACAATCACAAATAAGGAAGCAGTTAAAGACCTTGGTGTGATGATGAATAGGAACCATGTTATGCAATGATCAAATAGCAACTCTGTTGGCAAATGTAAAGCAAAAATGGGAATGTTGTTACGGCACTTCAAAACAAGAAAAGCTGAACACATGATTATGCTTTATAAAACATATGTTCGTAGTCCACTTGAATATTGCAATATGATATGGTACCCACACTATCAAAAGATATTGCACATATAGAGAGTGTACAAGGTCCTTTACAGCTAGAATAGAAGAAGTTAAAGACCTTGACTACTGGGAAAGACTACAATCCTTAAAATTATATAGTCTAGAACAGGGAAGAAGAATAACGCTACATGATAATTCAGGCATGGAAACAGATAGAAGGAATAGCAGAAAACATCATGGAACTAAAAATATCAGAAAGAGCAACAGCAGAGGTAGATTAATAGTGCCCAAAACTATACCAGGAAAAAATAAGGAGAGCACAGAGGACATTAATCCACTACGCACCAGCATCGATAATGCAGCGTCTATTCAATGCATTGCCAGCTCATCTGAGGAATATATCAGGAGTGAGCGTAGATGTGTTTAAGAATAAGCTTGACAAATATCTAAACTGCATCCCAGACCATCCAAGATTGGAAGATGCAAAAAATATACCGGAAGATGCACGAGCAACTCTCTGGTAGACATTAGAGGTGCCTCACACTGAGGGACCTGGGTGCAACCCGAACGAACTGTAAGGTCTGTAAAGGTAAGGTATGGTAAGGACAGGGAGTCTTCACTCATTCTGGGCACAAGGGAGATTCCACTCATTCCTGGGGACAGTGGAGTCTTCCACTCATTCTGGGACAGGGGATTCTCTTCCCATCATTCTGGGACAGGGGGGGTCTTCCACTCATTCTGGGACAGTGATCTTCATCTCATTCTGGGACAGTGGAGTCTTCCAATCATTCTGGACAGTGGAGTCTTCCCTCATTGGGCTGAGGACGTGGAGTCCTTCCACTCATTCTGGGACAGGGGAGTCTTCCACTCATTCTGGGACAGTGGAGTCTTCCACTCATTCTGGGACAGGGGAGTCTTCCACTCATTCTGGGACAGTGGAGTCTTCCACTCATTCTGGGACAGTGGAGTCTTCCCCTCATACTGGGACAGGGGAGTCTTCCACTCATTCTGGGACAGGGGACTCTTGCACTCATTCTGGGACAGTGGAGTCTTCCACTCATTCTGGGACAGGGGACTCTTCCACTCATTCTGGGACAGTGGAGTCTTCCACTCATACTGGGACAGGGGAGTCTTCCACACATTCTGGGACAGGGGACTCTACCACTCATTCTGGGACAGTGGAGTCTTCCACTCATTCTGGGACAGGGGAGTCTTCCACACATTCTGGGACAGGGGACTCTTCCACTCATTCTGGGACAGTGGAGTCTTCCACTCATTCTGGGACAGGGGACTCTTCCACTCATTCTGGGATAGTGGAGTCTTCCACTCATTCTGGGACAGGGGAGTCTTCCACTCATTCTGGGACAGGGGAGTCTTCCACTCATACTGGGACAGGGGAGTCTTCCACACATTCTGGGACAGGGGAGTCTTCCACTCATTCTGGGACAGTGGAGTCTTCCACTCACTCTGGGACAGTGGAGTCTTCTACACATTCTGGGATAAGGGAGTCTTCTACACATTCTGGGACAGGGGAGTCTTCCACTCATTCTGGGACAGTGGAGTCTTCCACTCATTCTGGGACAGGCGAGTCTTCCACTCATTCTGGGACAGGAGAGTCTTCCACTCATTCTGGGACAGGGGAGTCTTCCACTCATACTGGGACAGGGGAGTCTTCCACACATTCTGGGACAGGGGAGTCTTCCACACATTTTGGGACAGGGGAGTCTTCCAAACATTTTGGGACAGGCGAGTCTTCCACTCATTCTGGGACGGGGGAGTCTTCCACACATTCTGGGACAGGGGACTCTTCCACTCATTCTGGGACAGTGGAGTCTTCCACTCATTCTGGGACAAGGGAGTCTTCCACACTTTCTGGGACAGGGGAGTCTTCCACTCATTCTAGGACAGGGGAGTCTTCCACTCATTCTGGGACAGGGGAGTCTTCCACTCATACTGGGACAGGGGAGTCTTCCACTCATTCTGGG
The DNA here is from genome assembly GCF_015104395.2 of Macrobrachium nipponense. NCBI lineage: Eukaryota > Metazoa > Arthropoda > Malacostraca > Decapoda > Palaemonidae > Macrobrachium > Macrobrachium nipponense. The sequence goes on along the minus strand of NC_087200.1, from coordinate 92,655,959 downwards.
ACAGGGGACTCTTCCACTCATTCTGGGACAGGGGAGTCTTCCACTCATTCTGGGACAGGGGAGTCTTCCACACATTCTGGGACAGGGAACTCTTCCACTCATTCTGGTACAGGGGACTCTTCCACTCATTCTGGGACAGTGGAGTCTTCCACTCATTCTGGGACAGGGGACTCTTCCACTCATTCTGGGACAGGGGACTCTTCCACTCATTCTGGGACAGGGGAGTCTTCCACTCATTCTGGGACAGGGGAGTCTTCCACTCATACTGGGACAGGGGACTCTTCCACTCATTCTGGGACAGGGGACTCTTCCACTCATTCTGGGACAGGGGACTCTTCCACTCATTCTGGGCGGCAGGGACTCTTCCACTCATTCTGGGGACAGGGGATGGTCTTCAACTCATTCTCGGACAGGGGACTCTTCCATTCATACTGGGACAGGGGACTCTTCCACTCATTCTGGGACAGTGGAGTCTTCCACTCATTCGGGACAGGGGGGACTCTTCCACTCATTCTGGTACAGGGACTCTTCCACTCATTCTGAGACAGGGGACTCTCATTATACCTGGGACAGGGGGACTCTTCCACTCATTCTGGGACAGGGGACTCTTCCACTCATTCTGGGACAGGGGACTCTTCCACTCATTCTGGGACAGGGGACTCTTCCACTCATTCTGGGACAGGGGACTCTTCCACTCATTCTGGGACAGGGGACTCTTCCACTCATTCTGGGACAGGGGACTCTTCCACTCATTCTGGGACAGGGGAGTCTTCCACTCATACTGGGACAGTAGAGTCTTCCACTCATTCTGGGACAGTGGACTCTTCCACTCATTCTGGAACATGGGACTCTTCCACTCATTCTCGGGATAGTGGAGTCTTCAAACTCATTCTGGGACAGGGAGTCTTCCACTCATCAGGACAAGGGGAGTCTTCCCATCTTCTGGGACAGGGGAGTGGCTTCACTCAACTGGGACAGGGGGTCTTCCCACTCATTCTGGGACAGGGAGTCTTCCACTCATTCTGGGACAGGGGGACTCTTCCACTCATTCTGGGACAGTGGAGTCTTCCACTCATCTGGGACAGGGGACTTTCACTCATTCTGGGACAGGGGACTCTTCCACCATTCTGGGACAGGGGAGTCTTCCTTCCACTCATCTGGGACAGGGGAGGCGGGGAGTCTTCCACCTCATTCTGGACAGGGGAGTATTCCACTCATTCTGGGACATGGGGAATCTTCCACCTCATTACTGGACAGGGGACTCTCTTCCACTCATCTGGGACAGGGGGAGTCTTCCTCATTCATCTGGGACAGGGGACTCTCCACTAATTCTCTGGACAGGGGACTCTTCCACATCTGGGACAGGGAGTCTTCCAAACTCATCTGGGAAACAGGGGAGTCTTCCACTCATTCTGGGGACAGGGGAACTCTTCCATTCATACTGGGACAGGGGAGTCTTCAACTCAATTACAGGGGAACTCTTCCACTCTTCGGGACAGGGGAACTTTCCCCCCCCCCCCCCAACCCTCATTCTGCAGGGGGTCTTCCCACTCATTCTGGGACAGGGGAGGTCCTTCCCACTCATACTGGGACAGAGAGTACTTCCACTCATTCTGGGACAGGGACTCTTCCACTCATTCTGGACAGGGACTCTTCACTCATTCTGGGGACAGGGGAGTCTTCACTCATTCTGTGGGAAAGGGCATCGGGCCATTCTGGGAACAGGGGAGTCTTCCACTCATTACTGGGACAGTAGAGTCTCCACTCATTCTGGGACAGGGGACTCTTCCACTCATTCTGGAACATGGGAGTCTTCACTACATCATTTCTGGGACAGGGGAGTCTTCCAACTCATACTGGAAACAGGAGGCGGGTACTCCACACTCATTCTGGGACGGGGAGCTTCCACCATTCGGGGAAGGGGAGTTCCTTCCACTCAAATTACTGGGGACAGGGAACTCGGTCCAGTCATTCTGGGACAAGGGGACTCTTCCATTCATTCTGGGACAGTGGACGTCTTCCAACTCATTCTGGCGGGGAGTCTTGGGACTCATACTGGGAACAGGGTCTTCCCTTCCACTCATTTCTGGGACAGGGGGAGTCTTTCCACTCATTCTGGACAGGGGACTTTCCACTCATTCTGGGACAGGACTCTTCCACTCATTCTGGGACAGGGGAGGGAGTCTTAAACTCATTCTTAGGACAGGGGAATTCTTCCATTCATATGGGGACCCCTCTCAAAAAAAAAAAAAACCAACCGGGGACTCTTCCACGCCATCTTGGAAAGGGGAGTCCTTCCACTCATTCTGGGGACAGGGGACTTCTCCATTCATACTGGGACAGGGACTCTTCCATCATTCTGGGACAGGGGACCTTCCACTCATTTGGAGGACAGGGGACTCACACATTCTGGTCCAAAAGAGTCTTCCACTCATTCTGGGACAGGGGGTAGTCCTTCCACTCATTCTGGTGCAAGGGAGTCTTCCACTCATTCTGGTGAGAGGGAGTCTTCCACTCATTCTGGGACAGGGGAGTCTTCCACTCATTCTGGGACAAGTGTGTTTTCCACTCATTCTGGAACAGGGGAGTCTTACACTCATTCTGGGACAGCGAGTCTTCCAGTCGTTCTGGACAAGGTGTCTCCCATTCATTCTGAGAGAGTGGAGTATTCCACTCATTCTGGTGCAGGGGAATCTCCACTCATTCGGTGCAAGGGAGTCATCCACTCATTCTGGGATAGTGGAGTCTTCCACTCATTCTGGGACAAAGGAGTCTTCACTGGGAGTCTTCACTCATTTAGGTGCAAGGGAGTCTTCCACTCATTCTGGGACAGGGGAGTCTTCCACTGATTCTATGACAAGGGTGTCTTCCACTCATTCTGGGACAGGGGACTCTTCCACTCATTCTGGTGCAACGGAGTCTTGCCATCAATTTTCTTTTGACAAGGGAAGTCTTTCACTCATTTCTGGGACTGGGGACTCTTCACTCATTTCCTGGACAGTATAGTCTTCCACTCATTCTGGGACGGGGAGTCTTCCACTCATTGGGACAGGGAGTCTTCCAACTCATTCTGGGGACAGGGGAGTCTCCACTCATTTCGGGACAGTGGAGTCTTCCATCATTCTGGGACAGGGGGAGTCTTCCACTCATTCTGGGACAGTAGAGTCTTCCACTCACTCTGGGACAGTGGAGTCTTCCACTCATTCTGGACAGGGGAGTCTTCCACTCATTCTAGGACAGTGGAGTCTTCCACTCATTCTGGGGGGGGGGGGACAGGGAAGTCTTCAGTCATGCTGGCACAGAAGGCAGTCTTTCCATTCATTCTGGGACAGGGGACTCTTACACACATTCTGGTCCAAGGAGTCTTCCACTCATTCGGGGACAGGGAAGTCTTCCACTCATTTCTGGTGCAAGGGAGTCCTTCCACTCATTTGGTGAGAGGGAGTTCTTCCACTCATTCTGGGACAGGGGAGTCTCCACTCATTTCGGAAAACAAGTGTGTCTTCCACCCATTCTGGAACAGGGGAGTCTTACACTCATTCTGGGACAGCGGAGTCTTCCAGTCGTTCTGGGACAAGGGTGTCTTCCACTCATTCTGGGACAGGCGATTCTTCCACTCATTCTGGGACAGGAGAGTCTTCCACTCATTCTGGGACAGGGGAGTCTTCCACTCATTCTGGGACAGGGTAGTCTTCCACACATTCTGGGACAGGGGAGTCTTCCACACATTCTGGGACAGGGGAGTCTTCCACACATTTTGGGACAAGGGAGTCTTCCACTCATTCTGGGACGGGGGAGTCTTCCACACATTCTGGGACAGGGGACTCTTCCACTCATTCTGGGACAGTGGAGTCTTCCACTCATTCTGGGACAGGGAAGTCTTCCACACATTCTGGGACAGGGGAGTCTTCCACTCATTCTGGGACAGGGGAGTCTTCCACTCATTCTGGTGCAGGGGAGTCTCCCTCATTCTGGGACAGTGTAGTCCTTCCACTCATTCGTGACAGGGACTCTCCCACACTTTCTGGGACAGGGGAGACTTCCACACATTCTGGGACAGGGGAGTCTTCGACACATTCTGGGACAGGGGAGTCTTCCACTCATTCTGGGACAGGGTAGTCTTCCACACATTCTTGGACAGGGGACTCTTCCACTCATTCTGGGACAGTGGAGTCTTCCACTCATTCTGGGACAGGGGAGTCTTCCACACATTCTGGGACAGGGGAGTCTTCCACTCATTCTGGGACAGGGGAGTCTTCCACTCATTCTGGGACAGGGAATTCCTTCCTCTCATACTGAGGAACAGTGGAGTCCTTCCACTCAATCTGGGAGAGGTGGGAGTCTTCCACTCATACCTGGTACAAGGTGAGAGTCTTCCACACATTCTCGGGTCCAAAGGGGAGTCTTCCACTATTCTGGACAGTGGACGTCTTCACTCATTTCTGGGCAGAGGGGTCTTCCACTCATTCTGGGACAGGGGAGTCTTCCACTCATTCTGGGACAGGGGAGTCTTCCACTCATTCTGGGACAGGGGAGTCTTCCACTCATTCTGGGACAGGGGAGTCTTCCACTCATTCTGGGACAGGGGAGTCTTCCACTCATTCTGGGACAGGGGAGTCTTCCACTCATTCTGGGACAGTGGAGTCTTCCACTCATTCTGGGACAGGGTAGTCTTCCACTCATTCTAGGACAGTGGAGTCTTCCACTCATTCTGGGAAAGGGAAGTCTTCCACTCATACTGGCACAGGGGAGTCTTCCACTCATTCTAGGACAGGGGACTCTTCCACACATTCTGGTCCAAAAGAGTCTTCCACTCATTCTGGGACAGGGGAGTCTTCCACTCATTCTGGTGCAAGGGAGTCTTCCACTCATTCTGGTGAGAGGGAGTCTTCCACTCATTCTGGGACAGGGGAGTCTTCCACTGGTGATTAATGGGACAAGTTGTTGTTTTCCATCATTCTGGAAAAAGGGGCGTACACTCATTCTGGGACAGCGGAGTCTTCCAGTCGTTCTGGGACAAGGGTGTCTCCCATTCATTCTGAGAGAGTGGAGTATTCCACTCATTCTGGTGCAGGGGAATCTTCCACTCATTCTGGTGCAAGGGAGTCGTCCACTCATTCTGGGATAGTGGAGTCTTCCACTAATTCTGGGACAGGGGAGTCTTCCACTGGGAGTCTTCAACTCATTTAGGTGCAAGGGAGTCTTCCACTCATTCTGGGACAGGGGAGTCTTCCACTCATTCTATGACAGGGGTGTCTTCCACTCATTCTGGGACAGGGGACTCTTCCACTCATTCTGGTGCAACGGAGTCTTCCACTCATTCTGGGACAAGGGAGTCTTCCACTCATTCTGGGACAGGGGACTCTTCCACTCATTCTGGGACAGTAGAGTTTTCCACTCATTCTGGGACAGGGGAGTCTTCCACTCATTCTGGGACAGGGGAGTCTTCCACTCATTCTGGGGCAGTGGAGTCTTCCACTCATTCTGGGAAAGGGGAGTCTTCCACTCATTCTGGGACAGGGGAGTCTTCCACTCATTCTGGGACAGTGGAGTCTTCCACTCATTCTGGGACAGGGGAGTCTTCCACTCATTCTAGGAAAGTGGAGTCTTCCACTTATTCTGGGACAGGGGAGTCTTCCACTCATTCTAGGACAGTGGAGTCTTCCACTCATTCTGGGACAGGGAAGTCTTCCACTCATTCTGGGACAGGGGACTCTTCCACACATTCTTGTCAAAAGGAGTCTTCCATTCATTCTGGGACAGGGGAGTCTTCCACTCATTCTGGTGCAAGGGAGTCTTCCACTCATTCTGGTGAGAGGAGTCTTCCACTCATTCTGGGACAGGGGAGTCTTCCACTCATTCTGGGACAAGTGTGTCTTCCACTCATTCTGGAACAGGGGAGTCTTACACTCATTCTGGGACAGCGGAGTCTTCCAGTCATTCTGGGACAAGGGTGTCTTCCACTCATTCTGAGACAGGGGAGTATTCCACTCATTCTGGTGCAGGGGAATCTTCCACTCACTCTGGTGCAAGGGAGTCATCCACTCATTCTGGGACAGTGGAGTCTTCCACTCATTCTGGGACAGGGGAGTCTTCCACTGGGAGTCTTCAACTCATTTATGTGCAAGGGAGTCTTCCTCTCATTCTGGGAGAGGGGAGTATTCCACTGGTTCTATGACAAGGGTCCTTCTTCACTCATTCTGGGACAGGGGACTCTTCCACTCATTCTGGTGCAACGGAGTCTTCCATCATTCTGGGACAAGGGAGTCTTCCACTCATTCTGGGACTGGGGACTCTTCCACTCATTCTGGACAGTAGAGTCTTCCACTCATTCTGGACAGGGTAGTTTTCACTCATTCTGGGACAGGGGAGTCTTCCACTCATTCTGGGACAGGGGAGTCTTCCACTCATTCTGGGACAGTGGAGTCTTCCACTCATTCTGGGACAGGGGAGTCTTCCACTCATTCTGGGACAGTAGAGTCTTCCACTCACTCTGGGACAGTGGAGTCTTCCACTCATTCTGGGACAGGGGAGTCTTCCACTCATTCTAGGACAGTGGAGTCTTCCACTCATTCTGGGACAGGGAAGTCTTCCACTCATGCTGGCACAGGGCAGTCTTCCATTCATTCTGGGACAGGGGACTCTTCCACACATTCTGGTCCAAAGGAGTCTTCCACTCATTCTGGGACAGGGAAGTCTTCCACTCATTCTGGTGCAAGGGAGTCTTCCACTCATTCTGGGAGAGGGGAGTCTTCCCCTCATTCTGGGACCGGGGGGTCTTCCACTCATTCTGTGACAAGTGTGTCTTCCACTCATTTTGGTGCAACGGAGTCTTCCACTCTCTGGTGCAACGGAGTCTTCCACTTATTCTGGGACAGGGTAGTCTTCCACTCATTCTGGGACAGGGGAGTCTTCCACTCATTTCGGGACAGGGGAGTCTTCCACTCATTCTGGTGTAAGGGAGTCTTCCACTTATTCTGGGACAGTTGAGTCTTCCACTCATTCTGGGACAGGGGAGTCTTCATTCATTCTAGGACAGGGGAGTCTTCCACTCATTCTGGTGCAAGGGAGTCTTCCATTCATTCTGGGACAGGGGAGTCTTCCACTTATTCTGGAACAGGGGAGTCTTCTACTCATTCCGAGATAGGGGAGGCTTCCACTCATTCTGGGACAGGGGAGTCTTCCACTCATTCTGGTGCAAGGGAGTCTTCCACTCATACTGGCACAGGGGAGTCTTCCACTCATTCTGGGACTGGGAAGTCTTCCACTCATTCGGGGACAGGGGAGTCTTCCACTCATTCTGGTCCAAAGGAGTCTTCCACTCATTCTGGGACAGGGAAGTCTTCCAGTCATTCTGGTACAAAAGAGTCTTCCACTCATCCTGGTGCAAGGGAGTCTTCCACTCATTCTGGGACAGGGGAGTCTTCCACTCATTCTAGGACAAGTGTGTCTTCCACTAATTCTGGAACAGGGAAGTCTAACACTCATTCTGGGACAGGGGAGTCTTCCACTCATTCTGGGACAAGGGTGTCTTCCACTCATTCCGTGACAGGGGAGTCTTCCACTCATTCTGGGACAGGGGAGTCTTCCACTGCGAGTCTTCAACTCATTCCGGTGCAAGGGAGTCTCCCACTCATTCTGGGACAGGGAAGTCTTCTACTCATTCTGGTGCAATGGAGTCTTCAACTCATTCTGGTGCGAGAGAGTCTTCCACTCATTCTGGGACAGGGGAGTCTTCCACTCATTCCTGGTGCAAGGGAGTCTTCCACCCATTCTGGGACATGGGAGTCTTCCACTCATTCTGGGGCGAATGAGCTCTTCCACTCATTCTGGGAACAGTGGGGGTCTTCCACTCCATTTTCTGGTGCAAGGGAGTCTTCCACCCATTCTGGGACATGGGAGTCTTCCACTCATTCTGGGACAGGGAAGTCTTCCACTCATTTTAGTGCAACGGAGTCTTCCACTCATTCTGGGACATGTGAGTCTTCCACTCATTCTGGGTCAGGGAAGTCTACCACTCATTTTTGTGCAACGGAGTCTTCCACTCATTCTGGGACAGGGGAGTGTTCCACTCATTTTGGTGCAACGGAGTCTTCCACTCATTCTGGGACAGGGAAGTCTTCCACTCATTTTGGTGTAATGGAGTCTTCCACTCATTCTGGGACAGGGAGTCTTCCACTCATTCTGGGAAAGGGAAGACTTCCACTCATTTTGGTGCAACGGAGTCTTCCACTCATTCTGGGACAGGGGAGTCTTCCACTCATTTTGGGACAGGGGAGTCTTCCACTCATTCTGGTGCAACGGAGTCTTCAACTCATTCTGGTGCGAGGGAGTCTTCCACTCATTCTGGGACAGGGGAGTCTTCACTCATTCTGGTGCAATAGAGTCTTCCACTCATTCTGGAACATGGGACTCTTCCGATCATTCTGGGACAGGGAAGTCTTCCACTCATTTTGGGGCAAGGCAGTCTTCCACTCATTCTGGGACAGGGTAGTCTTCCACTCATTCTGGGCCAAGGGAGTCTTCCACTCATTCTGGGACAGGGGAGTCTTCCACTCATTCTGGTGCAAGGGAGTCTTCCGCTCAATCTGGGACCAGGGAGTCTTCCACTCATTCTGGTGCAGGGGAGTCTTCCACTCATTCTGGTGCAAGGGAATCTTCCACTCATTCTGGTGCAAGGGAGTCTTCCACTCATTCTGGGACAAAGGAGTCTTCCACTCATTCTGGGACATGGGACTCTTCCACTCATTCTGGTGCAAAGGAGTCTTCCACTCATTCTGGTGCAGGGGAGTCTTCCACTCATTCTGGTGCAAGGGAGCCTTCCACTCGTTTTGGGACAGGGGAGTCTTCTGCTCATTCTGGGACAGGGGAGTCTTCCAGTCATTCTGGTGCAAGGGAGTCCTCCACTCATTCTGGGACAGGGGAGTCTTCCACTCATTCTGCGACAGGGAAGTCTTCCACTCATTCTGGGACAGGGGAGTCTTCCACTCATTCTGGGACAGGGGAGTCTTCCACTCATTCTGGTGCAGGGGAGTCTTCCACTCATTCTGGTGCTAGGGAGTCTTCCACTCATTCTGGGACAGGGAGTCTTCCAATCATTCTGGGACAGGGGAGTCTTCCACTTATTCTGGGCATGGGAGTCTTTCATTCATTCTGGTACAGACTTCCACTCATTTTGTTGCAAGGGAGTCTTCCACTCATTCTGGGGTCAGGTGGATATTGAACTCATTCCTGGGACAGGAGGTTCTTCCACTAATTCTGGGACAGGGAATCTTCCACTCATTCTGGGACTGGGGAGTCGTCCACTCTTTCTGGCACAGGGGAGTCTTACATTCATTCTGGTGCAAGGGAGTGTTCCACTCATTCTTGGACAGGGGAGTCATCCACTCATTCTGGGCCAAGGAAGTCGTCCACTCATTCTGGTGCAAGGGAGTCTTCCACTCACTCTCGGTTAGGGGAGTCTTCCATTCATTCTGGGACAGCGGAACCTTCCACTCATTCTGGGCCAACGGAGTCCACCACTTATTCTGGTGCAGGGGAGTCTTCCACTCATTGTGTGACAGGGGAGTCTTCCACTCATTCTGGGCCCAGGGGAGTCTTCCACTCATTCTGGGACAGGGGAGTCTTCCACTCATTCTGTGACAGGGGAGTCTTTCACACATTCTGGGACAGCGGAGTCTTCCACTCATTCTGGTGCAGGGGAGTCTTTCACTCATTCTGGATCAGAGGAGTCTTCCACTCATTCTGGGACAGTGGAGTCTTCCACTCATTCTGGTGCAAGGGAGTCTTCCATTCATTCTGGGACAGTGGAGTCTTCCACTCATTCTGTGTCAGTGGAGTCTTCCACTCATTCTGGGACAGGCGAGTCTTCCACTCATTTTGGGACAGGGGAGTCTTCCACTTATTCTGGTGCAAGGGAGTCTTCCACTCATTCTGACACAGGGGAGTCTTCCACTCATTCTGGGACAGGGAGTCTTCCACTCATTCTGGGACAGTGGAGTCTTCCACTCATTCTGGGACAGGGTAGTTTTCCACTCATTCTGGGACAGGGGAGTCCTCCACTCATTCTGGGACAGGGGAGTCCTCCAATCATTCTGGTGTAAGGGAGTCTTCCACTCATTCTGGTGCAGGGGAGTCCTCCTCTCATTCTGGTGCAGGAGAGTCTCCCATTCATTCTGGGATAAGGGAGTCTTCCACTCATTCTGGGACACTGGAGTCTTCCACTCATTCTGGGACAGGGGAGTCTTCCACTCATTCTGTTGTAGGGGAGTCTTTCTCTCATTCTTGGCCAAGGGAGTCCTCCACTCATTCTGTTGTAGGGGAGTCTTTCTCTCATTCTTGGCCAAGGGAGTCCTTCACTCATTCTGGTACATGGGAGTCTTCCACTCATTCTGTTACAGGGGAGTCCTCCACTCATTTTGGTGCAAGGGAGTCTTCCACTTATTCTGGGGCCAAGGGATTCCTCCATTCATTCTTGTGCAAGGGAGTCTTCCACTCATTCTGGGCCAAGGGAGTCCCCCACTCATTCTGGTGCAAGGGAGTCTTCCACTCATTCTGGGCCAAGGGAGTCCTTCATTCATTCTGGTGCAAGGGTATCTTCCACTCATTCTGGGACTGGGGAGTCGTCCACGCTTTCTGGGACAGGGGAGTGTTCCACTCATTCTGGTGCAAGGGAGTGTTCCACTCATTCTCGGACAGGGGAGTCTTCCATTCATTTCTGGGCCAAGGGAAGTTGGAGTTACCCTCATTCTAGGTGCAAGGGAGTCTTCCACTCATTTCTCCATACAGGGGGGAGTCTTCCACTCATTCTGGGACAGGGAAGTTTTCCTCTCATTCTAGTGCAGGGGAGTCTTTCACTCATTCTGGTGCAGGGGAGTCTTTCACTCATTCTGGGCCAATGGAGTCCTCCACTCATTTTTGGTGCAAGGGAATCTTCCACTCATTCTGGGCCAAGGGAGTCCTCCACTTATTCTGGTGCAAGGGAGTCTTCCACTCTTTCTGGGTCAAGTGAGTCCTCCACTTATTCTGGTGCAAGGGAGTCTTCCACTCATTCTGGGCCAAGGGAGTCTTCCACTTATTCTGGTGCAATGGAGTCTTCCACTCATTCTGGGCCAAGGGAGTCATCCACTCATTCTAGTGCAAGGGAGTCTTCCATTCATTTTGTGACAGGGGAGTCTTCTCTGCATTCTGGGACAGGGGAGTCTTCCATTCATTCTGGTGCAAGAGAGTCTTCCACTTATTCTGGGACAGGGGAGTCTTCCACTCATTCCGGTCCAAGGGAGTCCTTCACTCATTCTGGTGCACGGGAGTCTTCCACTCATTCTGGGATAGGGGAGTCTTCCACTCATTCTGTGACAGGGTAGTCTTCCACTCATTTTAGTGCAAGGTAGTCTTCCACTCATTCTGGGACAGGGGAGTCTTCCACTCATTCTGGGACAGGGGAGTCTTCCACTCATTCTGGTGCAGGGGAGTCTTCCACTCATTCTGGGCCAAGGGAGTCCTCCACTAATTCTGGTGCAAGGGAGTCTTCCACTCATTCTGGGCCAAGGGAGTCCTCCACTCATTTTGGTGCTAGGGGGTCTTCCACTCATTCTGGGCCAAGGGAGTCCTCCACTCATTCTGGTGTAAGGGAGTCTTCCACTAATTCTGGGACAGTGGAGTCTTCCACTCATTCTGGGACAGGTTATTCTTCCACTCATTCTGGGCCAAGGGAGTCCTCCACTCATTCTGTGCAAGGAAGTCTTCCACTCATTCTGGGACAGGGGAGTGTTCCACTCATTCTGGGACAGGGGAGTGTTCCACTCATTCTGGGACTGGGGAGTCTTCCACTCATTCTGGGACAAGGGATTCTTCCACTCATTCTGGGATAGGGGAGTCTTCCACTCATTCTGAGAGGGGGGTCTTTCACTCATTCTGGGACAGGGGAGTCTTCCACTCTATCTGGTGCAGGGGAGTCTTCCACTCATTCCGGGACAGGGGAATCCTCCACTCATTTTGGTGCAAGGGAGTCTTCCACTCATTCTGGGCCAAGGGAGTCCTCCACTCATTCTTGTGCAAGGGGGTCTTCCACTCATTCTGGGACAAGGGAGTCCTCCACTCATTCTGGTGCAAGGGAGTCTTCCATTCATTCTGGGACAGGGGAGTCTTCCACTCATTCTGGGACAGGGGAGTCTTCCACTCATTCTGGGCCAAGGTAGTCCTACACTCATTCTGGTGCAAGGAAGTCTTCCACTCATTTTGGGCCAAGGGAGTCCTCCACTAATTCTGGTGCAAGGGAGTCTTCCATTCATTCTGGGATAGGGGAGTCTTCCACTCATTCTGGGACAGGGGAGTCTTCCACTCATTCTGGGACAGGGGAGTCTTCCACTCATTCTGGGCCAAGGAGTCCTCCTCCCATTCTGGTGCAAGGGAGTCTTCCATTCATTTTGGGATAGGGGAGTTTTCCTCTCATTCTAGGACAGGGGAGTCTTCCACTCATTCTGGGTCAGGGGAGTCTTCCTCTCATTCTGGGCCAAGGTAGTCCTTCACTCATTCTGGTACAAGGGAGTCTTACACTCATTCTGGGACAGGGTATTCTTCCACTCATTCTGGACCCAGGGGAGTCTTCCACTCATTCTGGGCCAAGGTAGTCTTCCACTCATTCTGGGACAATGGAGTCCTCCACTCATTCTGTGCCAAGGGAGTCTTCCACTCATTCTGGGCCAAGGTAGTCTTCCACTCATTCTGGGACAATAGAGTCCTCCACTCATTCTGTGCCAAGGGAGTCCTCCACTTATTCTGGTGCAGGGGAGTCTTCCACTCATTCTGGGCCCAGGGGAGTCTTCCACTCATTCTGGGACAGGAGAGTCTTCCTCTCATTCTGGGACAGGGGAGTCTTTCACTCATTCAGGGACACCGGAGTCTTCCACTCATTTTGGTGCAGGGGAGTCTTCCATTCATTCTGGGACAGGGGAGTCTTCCACTCATTCTGGGACAGGGGAGTCTTCCACTCATTCTGGGCCAAGGGAGTCCTTCACTCATTCTGGTGCAAGGAAGGTTTCCACTCATTCTGTGTCAGGAGAGTCTTCCACTCATTGTGGGACAGGCGAGTCCTCCACTCATTCTGGGCCAAGGGAGTCCTCCACTCATTCTGGTGCAGTGGGTCTTTCACTCATTCTAGGACAGGGGAGTGTTCCACTCATTCTGGGACAGGGGAGCCTTCCACTCATTTTGGTTCAAGGGAGTCTTCCACTCATTCTGGGACAGGGGAGTCTTCCACTCTTTCTGGGACAGGGGAGTCTTCCAGTCATTCTGGGACAGCAGAGTCTTCCACTCATTCTGGTGCAGAGAATCTTCCACTCATTCTGGGCCAAGGGAGTCCTACTCACATACTGGTGCAATGGGGTATCCACTTATTCTGTGCCAAGGGAGTCCTCCACTCATTCTGGTGCGAGGGAGTCCTCCACTTATTATGGGGCAAGGGAGTCCTCCACTCATTCTGGTGCAAGGGGGTCTTCCACTCATTCTGGTGCAAGGGAGTCCTCCACTCTTTCTGGTGCAAGGGAGTCTTCCATTCATTCTGGGACAGGGGAGTCTTCCACTCATTCTGTGACAGAGGAGTCTTCCACTCATTCTGGAACAGGGGGGTCTTCCACTCGTTCTGGGCCAAGGTAGTCCTCCACTCATTCTGGTGCAAGGGAGTCTTCCACTCATTCTGGGTAAGGGGAGTCTTCCTCTCATTCTGGGCCAAGGTAGTCCTTCACTCATTCTGGTACAAGGGAGTCTTACACTCATTCTGGGACAGGGGAGTCTTCCACTCATTCTGGACCCAGGGGAGTCTTCCACTCATTCTGTGCCAAGGTAGTCTTCCACTCATTCTGGGACAATGGAGTCCTCCACTCATTCTGTGCCAAGGGAGTCCTCCACTTATTCTGGTGCAAGGGAGTCTTCCACTCATTCTAGGACAGGGGAGTCTTCCACTCATTCTGGGCCCAGGGGAGTCTTCCACTCATTCTGGGACAGGGGAGTCTTCCACTCATTCTGGGACAGGGGAGTCTTTCACTCATTCTGGGACAGCGGAGTCGCCCTCCACTCATTTTGGTTGTCAGGGGAGTTTTTGTCCATTCAGTTCTGGGACAAGGGAGTCTTTCCATTCTCATTCTGGGACAGGGGAGATCTTCCACTCATTCTGGGCCAAGGGAGTCCTCCACTCATTCTGGTGCAAGGAAGGTTTCCACTCATTCTGTGTCAGGGGAGTCTTCCACTCATTGTGGGACAGGCGAGTCCTCCACTCATTCTGGGCCAAGGGAGTCCTCCACTCATTCTGGTGCAGTGGGTCTTTCACTCATTCTAGGACAGGGTAGTCTTCCACTCATTCTGGGACAGGGGAGCCTTCCACTCAATTTGGTACAAGGGAGTCTTCCACTCATTCTGGGACAGGGGAGTCTTCCACTCTTTCTGGGACAGGGGAGTCTTCCAGTCATTCTGGGACAGCGGAGTCTTCCACTCATTCTGGTGCAGGGAATCTTCCACTCATTCTGGGCCAAGGGAGTCCTACTCTCATACTGGTGCAACGGGGTATCCACTTATTCTGTGCCAAGGGAGTCCTCCACTCATTCTGGTGCAAGGGAGTCCTCCACTTATTATGGGGCAAGGGAGTCCTCCACTCATTCTGGAGCAAGGGGGTCTTCCACTCATTCTGGGCCAAGGGGATAGTCCTCCCTCATTTCCTTTGTGGTTGCAAAGGGGAGGAGTCTTCCATTCATTTCTGGGACAGGGGAGTCTTCCCACTGTCATTCTGTGAAAGAAGGAGTTCTTCCACTCATTCTGGAACAGGGGAGTCTTCCACTCCATTCTGGGCCAAGGAAGTCGTTCCAACCTCATTCTGGTGGCAATGGGAGTCCTTCCCACTCACTCTCGGTGGTTAGGGGAGTTCTTCCATTCATTTCTGGGGACAGCGGAAACCATTCCACTCCATTCTGGGCCAACGGAAGTCCAGCCCAATTATTCCTGGTTGCAGGGGTGGAGTCTTCCTCCAATCTATTGTGTGACAGGCGGGGAGTCTTCCACTCAATTGACTGGGCGGGCCAGGGGACGTCTTCCACCTTCATTCTGGGACATGGGGAAAAGGTCTTCCACTATTCTGTGAAACAGGGGAGTCTTTACAAACCATTCTGGGACAGCGGAGTCTTCCAACTCATTCTGGTTGCAGGGAGTCTTTCACTTCATTCTGGATCAGAGGAGTCTTCCACTCATTCTGGGACAGTGGATGTTCTCATCTGTGCAAGCGTGTTTCCTTCATTCTGGACAGAGGTACATTCCACTCATCTGGGATGTCAGTGGAGTCTTCCACTCATTCTGTCAGTGGAGTCTTCCACTCATTCTGGGTGAACAGCGAGTCTTCCACATCTGGACAGGGGAGTCTTCCACTTCATTCTGGGTGCAAGGGAGTCTTCCACTCATCTGACACAGGGGAGTCTTCCACTCATTCTGGGACAAGGGAGTCTTCCACTCATTCTGGGACAGTGGAGTCTTCCACTCATTCTGGGACAGGGGAGTTTTCCACTCATTCTGGGACAGGGGAGTCCTACACTCATTCTGGGACAGGGGAGTCCTCCAATCTTCGGTGTAAGGGATGTCTTCCACTCATTCTGGTGCTAGGGAGTCCCTCCTCTCATTCTGGTGCAGGAGAGGGTCTCCCATTCATCTGGGATAAGGGTTTGTACTTCACTCATTCTGGGACCAGGGGAGTCTTCCCACTCATTCTGGAGGGTCTTCCACAGGGGAGCTTCATTCATTCTGACAGGGGAAGTCCTCCACTCATTGGTGTAGGGGAGGGATCCTTTCCTCTCATTCTTGGCCAAGGGAGTCCTCCACTCATTCTGGGTTGCAAGGGAGTCTTCCACTCTTCTGGGGCAGGGAGCCCCTCCACTTTATTGGTGCAAGGGAGTCTTCATTCATTCTGCCAAGGGAGTCCATCACTCATTCTGGTACATGGGAGTCTTCCACTCATTCTGTTACAGGGGAGTCCTCCACTCATTTTGGTGCAAGGGAGTCTTCCACTTATTCTGGGCCAAGGGAGTCCTCCACTCATTCTTGTGCAAGGGAGTCTTCCACTCATTCTGGGCCAAGGGAGTCCCCCACTCATTCTGGTGCAAGGGAGTCTTCCACTCATTTTCTGGGGCAAGGGAGGGGAAGTCCTTCATTCATTCTGGTGCAAGGTATCTTTCCACTCATTCTGGGACTGGGGAGTCGTCCACGCTTTCTGGGACAGGGGAGTGTTCCACTCATTCTGGTGCAAGGGAGTGTTCCACTCATTATTGGACAGGGTAGTCTTCCACTCATTCTGGGCCAAGGGAGTTATCCACTCATTCTGGTGCAAGGGAGTCTTCCACTCATTCTCAGACAGGGGAGTCTTCCACTCATTCTGGGACAGGGAAGTTTTCCTCTCATTCTAGTGCAGGGGAGTCTTTCACTCATTCTGGGTGCAGGGGGTCTTTCACTCATTCGGAGCCAATGGGGAGTACCTCCACTCATTTTTTGGTGCAAGGGAATCTTCCTCATCTCGGGCCAAGGGAGTCCTCCACTCATTCTGGTGCAAGGGAGTCTTCCACTCTTTCTGGGTCAAGTGAGTCCTCCACTTATTCTGGTGCAAGGGAGTCTTCCACTCATTCTGGGCCAAGGGAGTCTTCCACTTATTCTGGTGCAATGGAGTCTTCCACTCATTCTGGGCCAAGGGAGTCATCCACTCATTCTAGTGCAAGGGAGTCTTCCATTCATTCTGTGACAGGGGAGTCTTCTACTCATTCTGGGACAGGGGAGTCATCCATTCATTCTGGTGCAAGGGAGTCTTCCACTCATTCTGGGACAGGGGAGTCTTCCACTCATTCCGGGCCAAGGGAGTCCTCCACTCATTCTGGTGCACGGGAGTCTTCCACTCATTCTGGGATAGGGGGGAGTCTTCCACTCATTCTGTGACAGGGTAGTCTTCCACTCATTTTAGTGCAAGGTAGTCTTCCACTCATTCTGGCCAGGGGAGTCTTCCACTCATTTCTGGGACAGGGGATCTTTCCACTCATTCTGGTGCAGGGAGTCTTTCCACTCAATTCTGGGCCAAGGGAGTCCTCCACTATTTCTGGTGCAAGGGAGGGTCTTCACTCATCTGGCCAAGGGAGTCCTCCACTCATTTTGGTGCTAGGGGGGTTTCTTCCACTCATTCTGGGCCAAGGGAGTCCTCCACTCATTCTGGTGCAAGGGAGTCTTCCACTAATTCTGGGACAGGGGAGTCTTCCACTCATTCTGGGACAGGTTAGTCTTCCACTCATTGTGGGCCAAGGGAGTCCTCCACTCATTCTGTGCAAGAAGTCTTCCACTCATTCTGGGAACAGGGGAGTGTTCCACTCATTCTGGGACGGGGGAGTGTCCACTCATTCTGGGGACTGGGGGAGGGGTCCACCTCAAATCTGCGACAAGGGATTCTTCTCATTCTGGATAGGGGAAAGTCTTCCACTCAATTCTGAGAGGGGGGTCTTTCACTCATTCTGGGACAGGGGTCTTCCACTCTATCTGGTGCAGGGGAGTCTTCCACTCATTCCGGGGACAGGGGAATCCTCACTCATTTTGGTTGCAAAGGGAGTCTTCCATCATTCTGGGCCCAAGGGATTCCTCCCCATCATTCTGTGCAAGGGGGTCTTCCATCATTCTGGGACAAGGGAGTCCCTCCACTCATTCTGGTGCAAGGGAGTCTCCATCTTCTGGGACAGGGGGAGTCTTCCACTCATTCTGGGACAGGGGAGTCTTCACTCTTCTGGGCCAAGGTTATCCTACACTCATTCTGGTGCAAAGGAAGTCTTCCACTCATTTGGGCCAAGGGGAGGTCCCTCCACTAATTCTGGTGCAAGGGAGCTTCCATTCATTCTGGGATAGGGGAGTTCTTCCACTCATTCTTGGGACAGGGGAGTCTTCCACTCATTCTGGGCAGGGGAGGGGTCTTCCACTCATTCTGGGCCCCCCCCCCCAAAAGAGTCCTCCTCCCATTCTGGTGCAAGGGAGTCTTCCCATTCATTTGGGATAGGGGAGTTTTACCTCTCATTCTAGGACAGGGGAGTCCTTCCACTCATTCTGGGTCAGGGGAGTCTTTCCTCTCATTCTGGGCCAAGGTAGTCCTTCACTCATTCTGGTACAAGGGGAGTCTACACTCATTCTGGGACAGGGTATTCTTCCACTCATTCTGGACCCAGGGGAGTCTTCCACTCATCTGGCCAAGGTAGGTCTTCCACTCATTCTGGGGGGACAATGGAGTCTCCACTCATTCTGTGCCAAGGGAGTCCTCCCTCATTCTGTGCCAAGGGAGTCCTCCACTTATTCTGGTGCAGGGGAGTCTTCCACTCATTTCTGGCCCAGGGGGTCTTCCACTCATTCTGGGACAGGAGAGTCTTCCTCTCATTCTGGGACAGGGGATCTTTCACTCATTCAGGGACACCGAGTCTTCCACTCATTTTGGTGCAGGGGATCTTCCATTCATTCTGGGACAGGGGAGTCTTCCCACTCATTCTGGGACAGGGGAGTCTTCCCACCCTCATTCTGGGCCAAGGGAGTCCTTCACTCATTCTGGTTTTGCAAGGAAGGTTTCCACTCATTCTGTGGTCAGGAGAGTCTTCCACTCATTGTGGGACAGGCGAGTCCTCCACTCATTCTGGGCCAAGGGAGTCCTCCCATTCTGGTGCAGTGGGTCTTTCAATCATTCTAGGACAAAAGGGAGTGTTCCACTCATTCTGGGGACAGGGGAGCCTTCCACTCATTTTTGGTTCAAGGGAGTCTTCCACTCATTCTGGGACAGGGAGTCTTCCACTCTTTCTGGACAGGGAGTCTTCCAGTCATTCTGGGACAGCAGAGTCTTCCACTCATTCTGGTGCAGAGAATCTTCCACTCATTCTGGGCCAAGGGAGGTCCTACTCACATACTGGTGCAACGGGGTGGTTATCCACTATTCTGTGCCAAGGGAGTCCTCCATCATTCTGGTGCAAGGGAGTCCTCCACTTATTATGGGGCAAGGGAGTCCTCCACTCATTCTGTGCAAGGGGTGGGGTCTTCCCCCCCCACTCATTCTGGTGCAAGGGAGTCCTCCACTCTTTCTGGGTGAAAGGGGGAGTCTTCATTCTTCTGGGACAGGGGAGTCTTTCAACCTCATTCTGTGACAGAGGAGTCTTCCACTCATTCTGAAACAGGGGGTCTTTCCACTCGTTCTGGGCCAAGGTAGTCTCCATCATTCTGGTTGCAAGGGAGTCTTCCACTCATTTGGGTAAGGGGAGTCTTCCTCTCATTCTGGGCCAAGGTAGTCCTTCACTCATTCTGGTACAAGGGAGTCTTACACTCATTCTGGGACAGGGGAGTCTTCCACATCATTCTGGACCAGGGGAGTCTCACTCATTCTGTGCCAAGGTAGTCTTCCCACTCATTCTGGGACAATGGAGTCCTCACTCATTTCTGTGCCAAGGGAGTCCTCCACTTATTCTTGGTGCAAGGGAGTCTTCCACTCATTCTAGGACAGGGGAGTCTTCCACTCATTCTGGGCCAGGGGAGTCTTCCACTTCATTCTGGGACAGGAGAGTCTTCCTCTCATTCTGGGACAGGGGAGTCTTCACTCATTCTGGACACTGGAGTCTTCCACTCATTTTGGTGCAGGGGAGTTTTCCATTCATTCTTGGAGGGTTCTGCACAAGGGAGTCTTCCACTCATTCTGGGACAGGGGAGTCTTCCACTCATTCTGGCCAAGGGATTTAGTCCTCACTTCATTCTGGTGCAAGGAAGGTTTTCCACTCATCTGTGTCAGGAGTCTTCCACTATTGTGGGACAGGCGAGTCCTCCAATCATTCGGGCCACGGGAGTCTTCCACTCATTCTGGTGGCAAGGGTAGAGGGGTGTCCACTCATTCTGTGGGGACAGAGGAGTCTTACACGGCATTCTGGAACAGGGTTAGGGTGGGAAGGGGTCCTCCACTCATTCTGGGCCAAAGGAGTCCTCCACTCATTCTGGTGCAAGGGAGTTTTCTACTCATTCTGGGACAGGGGAGTCTTCCAATAATTTGGGGCTAGGGGAGTCCTCCACTCATTCTGGGCCAAGGGAGTCCTCCACTCATTCAGGTGCAGGGGTGCCTCGGCGTCTTCTGTCCACTGAACCTGATAAACACAGAGTACAGCGACATTGTTTTCTTAAAGGCGGCCACTAACGTTCAGTTATGCTTGCACAGTAACTGTGCAGACGGACTGTGCAGGCAAATCTTCGCCACTAATGATTTAGGCAGTTTCCTCAGTCCTCCGTAGCAGCCATTGCGTCAACACACGAAGCTCTGGCGGTAATTGACTTGCTGACATCAAAAGAGAATTCATAAATGTCAAGTAAGACGTCAAGTGAAATAGTGGTCGATAAAAACGAATTAAATACTCCCATGTGAATTTGTTAAGAGTTTAAATATGGTCCCAAGGACTTTCATAATGTTTGTTGATAATTTGATGAATGAAGGAAGTTCCCTGGAAAGATTATTAAATTCGTAATCGTTTGCTTTCGTTTCAAAGTTGACACAATTAGGCTTAATATTTTTTCTATTTCATTAAAATTGTTAATACTGACTTGTGTCCATTTAAAGGTTAAAGATTGAATTTCTCATGACGTGGAGACTTCCGGCCACCTGAACAAAATCGGATGCCACGAACCTGGCAACGGCAGGTTGTGAGCTGGTCGGAGAGGCCGGGACTCCGGCCACTTTTGGTCGGACGATTACCCCATAGACAGTGAGATTTACAGAGCAAATGTAGAGAGTACATGGAATAAAGAAAACAAGAAAATAGTTGCCCTCCCTTTTATGCCTAAAATGAAACAAATCACTTCAAAAATTAAAGAAAGTAAATATAAATTTGTATATACCTTTGATAATACCATATAAAACAAAGTATGTAAATATAAATTGGAAGGAGAAGACAGTAATACAGATGATGTAGCGGGGGTATACATAATTGCAACAACTGTGGAGACAGATATGTGGGGGAATCAGGTAGGGGAATAAGGACTAGAATCCAAGAACATAGAAGGGCAGTGCAACTTAACTCTGAGGGGAGTGCTATAGCTAGGCATTGTTGGGAAAATGACCATAGGTTGGATTTCAAAAACAGTAGGCTTATATACAAAAGCAACAATATTAGTCACAGGAGGGTAGTAGAAGGTGCACTCATCAGAGAGATTAAAGTAATAGAAGGAAACAAAGGTTTTACCTCAGAAGATCCCATAAGCCGAGCTTTGATATTAAAAGAAGCTAAGATTGACCCTGCTGACCTGGAGATTAGGTTTCCTGCCCAACAGACTTTTGGTGACCACACCCTTACCTCAAGGATTAATCCCATTGACCATCAGCTCAGGATATCAGAGCGACAAGAGGGGATTGGCAACTCTCAAGGAAACCAGAACAGCCATCACATAAATGACAGCCCAACGAGAAGTTCCAGAAGACTGTTGGCCTTGACCCAGGCTAACATCCCAAACATCTATTGAAAATGGGCCACAGATAGGGCCTGAAAGTACTTGAGTCTGTAGTAAAACTAAATGTAAATACTTAGAAGTAAACAAGTTACAAAGTGATTTTGTGGGTTTCTTTTTCAATATCCTGGACAGTTTGAAGTTGATGGATTTGCCAAACAATCAAGTGGAATGTCGCCATTAAAAAGGAATAACTCCAGAAAAAGGAAGGCTTCGAAAATTTTTTTTATGTTTTTATACAAATATATATATATATATTATATATATATATATATATATATATATATATATATATGACATATGAATGAAATGTGTATATATCATACAGTCTCAGCCTATATTGTACTTATTTATATGAAACAAAATTTCCACCTTGGATCTGGTGTGACGGATGTCCACTATTTCAAATAACAATGTGACCGCAAAGTGTGGAATAAATGTCGAATCGTTAACACTGTGAGTCTGTCAGTTTTCTTAAGCTGACGAATGTCTTTGATAACCATTATTAAGAAATCTTTATGATTTTGAGATTTCTGTAAACATTGTTAGAAAGAGAAGGTCAACAGTTTGTTGACTTCATTACTTGATAAAAAGATCTGAAATGAGAGAAATCTTTAAACGCGATTTACTCAAAACGTCGACGATATAGCTGAAATGCTGACATTGTAATGGCAATAATGATACATTTAACATAACATTAATATGAATGTTAAAGGTTATTGCTGCTTGAGTAGCATTAATCTTGTAGAGCTTCTTCTCTATTTTTCTTATTGCGGCCTTTTCGTTGCTACTTAGACAGGTTGGTCATAATATGTAGATATGAGGACAAAATTGGTATAATTTATTTATTGCAATTAAATGCGAGGTGCAGACCCTGTAGAGTTTTATTCTTAGATGTAATTGACTGTAAGTCAAAAGTCAAAAAGATTTTCAATTTTCGCCCTGATGTTTCGTCTGGCACGTCCAGACATCCTCTTAAGCGGAGGGTGGGTGAGGGGCTGTGGCTTGTGTACAGTCCTGTCCTTTATGCTAGCAAAGGGTTCAGCCGGAGGTCTTCCGTACGCTGCCAGTATCATGATAAAGAAGGCTCTATAAGGAAGATCGTTATGGAGAACATCAAACCGACTGTGGAGGGCAAAATCATTGATCTTGTAATATATTACAAGAACAGCCAGATGGAGAGATCTCATCATGTAAAGAACCCCTCCCCACCAGAACAAGACCCTTTAAACAGATGAACGTGGTCTACCACTTCAATCTTGAGCCACACCCAAGAGGGCACTATTAAAAACCACACCTTACTAGCCACAATCAAGCCATATCCTACGACAGTATTATTCAAAATATACAAATAATCGTGAGGGCACCACACCCTTGATGTGTGTGCCTGCAGGAAGCTCTCCTCATTCAAGAGCAGAAGCCTTCTTTAAACATCACACAAGAGGTTTTTCTACTCCCATCAAATGCAGATAATAACTGATGATTACTATACCGAAAGAGAAAACCAGAGTAATAACAGATGTGACATCACACAGCCGTTGGCCAATCAAAATTTGGCCCGTGGTGACGTCATACACCTGTCAGCCAATCAATATCCTGTCCGCGTACTGGCTTTAGGCAGTTGATGGAGACCCTTGTAGTTCTGCTGCCCGCTGTCATCTGGTAGCCTTGTGTCTCCTTTGGGTTACACAGTATGGTCCTGAGTAGGCTGGGAAGGAGGGGTTTTGTGTGCGTCTACCCATATGAATGGATATTTTGCATTCAGCAGTTTGCTGGAAACACACTTTCCTGGCCATGTGGTAAGTCGTTTTGGCCGCCATTATTCGTTCTAATGCTTTATGGGTGTCGGACAGAGATGTTGGGCTCATTGAACTTTGAAAGACGTCTGCTGGCAATGTTAATGATTGGCCGTACAGGGCTTCTTCTGGAGATACGTTGCATGCCGCGTGAGGTGATATTCTCAGTCTCAGTAAGACCCTTCCTTCAACTCCTGCCCTAGCATCTGGTGGTGAGTAATGCTTTCAATGACCAATGTAGCCTTTCAATGGTACGGTTAATTTCTGGGTTGTAGGTCATCATGTGTATTATCTTTGTCCCCAAACTGTCTGTGATGGCATTTCATAAGACAGATGAGAGCTTTCACACAACTTTCCAGCGTCTGTTGCCATATCAGTGATGGTGAACAGGTATTTTTACCCCTCCGAGTAGGGTAGAGGTCCCACCATGTCGATGTGGATGTGGGCAATTTGGCAGTGTGTTGTGTGGAACTTTCCTATTCCACTCTTTACTTGCCTTGTGATTTTCTACCTCTGACATCTATCTGACACAGAAGGCATTCTCTTATCCAGTTTTTTGTCTTTTTTTTTTCTTGCCCCACCAGATGTATCGCTCTGCTAAAATTCGGGCGGTTGCTCAGCCCGATGGGTGCGACAGGATGTGGACAAGGTGAAAGCCTTTCTTCTGAGGCCTTCTGACAGGTAGGGGCGACGTCATCCAGTACTTGTTTCACAGGATATGGTCATCCCACCAGTGTTGATTCACAGGTCGGTCCACGTAAGGGCAGGGTTGTCCTGCCGCAGTTGCTGTATGTAGGTCCACAATGTCTCTTTGCCCCCCTACTATTTTCGAATAGGCTATCCTGAGCTGGATGCTGTTGATGCAATTTCACAAAAGTGCATCTATTACGGTGCTTGCTGAACCCTTCAAATACTTGATGGTGTAGGAGTGTTCAGCTATTGCTGATAGGTGATGCTATTGTCGTACTGACCATGTGTCTGCTGTTCTTGTAAAGGTGTGCACCAAGGGTTGATGGTCTGCTTGTATGACGAACTGCCGCCCTGTGGATTGCTAGGAGCTCCCTGTCAAATATGGAGTACTT
Organism: Macrobrachium nipponense; assembly: GCF_015104395.2. Lineage (NCBI taxonomy): Eukaryota > Metazoa > Arthropoda > Malacostraca > Decapoda > Palaemonidae > Macrobrachium > Macrobrachium nipponense. The sequence goes on along the minus strand of NC_087200.1, from coordinate 92,631,574 downwards.
TTGTTCTGCTGACATTAACTTCTTGCAGAAGAACGCCAACGTCACCAACTATTATCTGTGTCCTGCTCATGTACCGCGCCCATCGCATGTTACTCATGTCCGTCGTCAAAGTGAGGGACCTATGGATAGAGGGAATATTAACCCTTAAGAGCTAGGATAAAAAATCAACATGCAGCACCTTAGGCCAGGTAAACTTTGAAGGCGGCCAATTTAAGAAAAAAACACATCACTGGAAAGAGGAAGATATGCAAATGCACAAGGTGTAAGAAATTTTTTTTTTTTAATTTCCCTATCTTCTACAAGAAGTTGAAAATGATTATTTACAATCCCTTGTGAGACCTCTTTTACAAGACAATTGTAAATTTTACCAAGTTATACATTTTTTTCTAACAAATAGGTTTATTTTATTTTGTAAAATCATAATTACAGCTCATACAATATCAAAACAGATAAGAACGAAAATCAGTAACAAATTCGGAGTATATTTGTTGTAAAATATTTGTGTAAATTTACTGAGATCGAAGATGCAGTAACTTTTTTGGATTATACATGTCTTTTCTAATATTTTATTGTCATTTTCTTTCCAAAATTACAATTATCACTGCCTTACTATCATAAAGGATAAGAACTAAAACCAGCAGCAACCCCTGGGTGTATTTATTTATGAGCTACGAGAAGTTGAAAATAACTATTTACAATTCCTTGTGGGGCCTCTTTTACAAGTTATACATTTTTTTCTAATAAATAGATTTATTTTATTTTGTAAAATTATAACTACAGCTCATACCATATCAAAACAGATAAGAGCTAAAATCAGTAACAAATTCGAGTTTATTTGTTGTAAAATATTTACGTAAATTTACTGAGATTGAAGATGCAGTAACTTTATTTTGGATTATACATGTCTTTTCTAATATTCTATTACCATTTCCTTTGCAAAATTACAATTATAACTGACATACTACCATAATATATAAGAACTAAAGCCAACACCAACCCCTTGGTATATTTATGAGCAAAAATATAATAAGACATCATTTGTGAGAGAGAGAGAGGCAGTACTTACTCTCTTGAAGTCAAGATCACGACTATCTCATGAGCTGCTCGAGTCTTGATTTTAGCCAGTCTAAAAGTTGCTGTTAGTGAATTTAAGGGCTATAGAAGTAATGGGAACTATTTCCTGCTCGATTCCTTTAAATCAGTGACGTGTAATATTGATGCTCACCAAGAGTGGATCTGCCCACCACCCAAAACCTGTTATTGTTACTCAAATGAGAGGATCTGTACATTAAGGGTTAATGTAGTTGCAGAGGTAACTGCTTGTGCTGCTGAAAGAAATGCTTTATCTTGATCTTCTGACCAGCTTAAGTTTTTTTCAGTTTTCCTTGTAAGTATTTGTAGGTTGGACTCATGATTTTAGCAATGTTTGGGATAAATCTATGATAATAATTAATTAGTTCTGAAAATTCTTGTACTGCTTTGATTGTTGTTGGCTTGGGAAGTTGGTAATTGAGGATGTCGTCAATGTAGACCATTCAGAAGGGAAGGTTGCCCTTGCTTTCCAAAGGCCGAAACAGCTGTAGTTGAATGTGTAGGTGTCAAAGTGGGTGATGATCATGGTATTTTCTATATCATCCTTAATTACTGGAACTTGGAAATATCCCTTCAACAGGTCTGTTTTGGTGAAGATCCTTGCTCCGTTCATTTGGTTGTTTATGTCTGCTATGTTCGGCAACAGGTATCTGTCAGGGTTCGTTTTGATGTTTAGCCACCAGTAGTCTCCTCACTGGCACCATGTTCCATCGGGTTTTGGTACCAATTAAAGGGGGGATGCCCATGGGCTGGTGGCTTTTTGGCATATTCCATTTCTTTGGGGGGGATGCCCATGAGCTGGTGGCATTTTGGCATATTCCTGCATATTCCATTTCTTTGAAGACTTGTCTGGCGTAGGCGAGTTTCTCTGGGGCTAACCGTCTGAAGCGAGTGGACTAGTGGGGCCTTCCGTTTCTATTTGGTTCTGGATGTTGTAATTTGCTGTTTTGGTTAAGTCATGCTGCAGGTCATCTTTGAAAAACTTTTGGAAGTATTGTAAAGGTTGGCATATTTCTGGTGTTGGGGTAGATGCTGTGATAGGCCTGTTTGTCACCTTTGCTGTTGCAGTGACGATGTGATGGGGGGTTGTTTACACATGTGATGAGGAGATGATACAGGTTGTTTTCAGGATCAGTTGTTTTGATGCTACATCCACCAGCAGGTTGTGTGCTTTTAGGAAGTCTTCTGAGGAGGTAATTTTCCGCCGGGATGAAGGTCCAACAGTAGTCTTTCCCATTGCATGACACATTCATATTCAACGTCCCATACATCTTGAGTGGTGCTCCACTGGCGGTGGATACAAGGAGGTTGGTGGGTGGGGTGGGGTTGAGTCATTCGTGCGTGCTGGAACAAATGATTTGTATGCCCCAGTGCCAACAAGGAATTCTGTGTTTGTAACACATTGAGGTTTTGCATTCATATCTGGAAGAAAGACAGTGGTATGTAGGTGCAGCTTCTCTTACTAGGTAACCAATCTGCTCAAAACTAACATTTAGTTGATTGGCCTCTTGCATGTTTTTTTTTAAACAGGCATCCTTTATTACATTTTTGGGCTTTTTTCCAAAATCTCCAATAGAAGAAACATTTCTTCTGTTCGGTCATCCCCTTGATGAGTTGTTTGGAGAAGCTCTGCTTGTGGATGGGGATGGCTGGTCCCTCTGAGTTGCCGTCAGATTCCACATCGGTTGACTGCTGGGAACTTTGTGCTTCTGCTGCTGTGGGTAGTTGGGTGGTCTCCACTGTCTTGCGGGCTATGTGTACTGCGTCAACCAATTTTAGTATTTTTTGATGGGTATAGTGGAGGTGTTGGGTATATGGTATGGCCCCCACTGTTTGGCTAGGCAGTTTTGTGAGGAGGCCCTCTCTCACAAGGTCTATGGTTGATTCAGGTTGGCCATCTTCGGTCAGTAGTATTATGAGCCACCGCATCTGCTTGTAGATGTGCAATGGCTGCTCTTCTCCACTGGCTGTACCTCCGTTGTTCAGAAATTTCTTGGCTCATAGGGCGGGTGGCATGCTGAAGGATGACTTCAGCTGATCCTTCAGTGATTCGTAGGTGACAGGTTTGAAATTCTGTGCCCCATCCAGCTACTTGCTTGAAAATGTCGTCTGGCAGGAATTCATGGACAGCATCTGCTTTGCGTGCTAAGGAGGTAATTTTCTTCTATTGGAAGATAATCTCCACCCTGAAAACCAAGCTTCTGGTTGTGGGGTGCGAATGGAGGCAGATATATTGAGGTGGAGACTGACATCATTGGGTCTAGCTGGACTGGTCATCTCCATGGTCAACAATGTAGTGAATGCATGAGTAAGAAGCTGCATCTACAAACTCACTGATTTATTCAGACAACAAACAGGTCACTAGGTCTTGTGTACAGAATTGCACTGTCTGACACAAGGCAAACAAAACAGAGGTCACAGTACAATCAACTGTGTTTGTTGAAGAATGGAAAATTGTATATAAATCGATGTAGAGGACAGGAATGAAGTTATGATACATATAGCTGAAATGCTGACATTTTATGAATGGGGCAAAAATAATACATTTTACATAACATTATTATGAATGATAATATATGTACAAAAGATGCGTGACGTATGCTTTGTTTCTTGTATGCACTTATTTGGCGCGCAGAGATGCCTGTTGTATGGAGATTAGCCGGGCAGGTGTGATGGACGGTGTGTGGGTTCGTGTGGGACCTTACATGTTTATTCTACTGCAAAGTACAGTCTAGACAATGGCCCTGATGAATAAAACATTGAGCAAATGCTTTTGCTTGGATTGTGCAGCATTTGCTTCACTTCCAATGAATAAAACAAAGCAAATGCTTTTGCTAGTAGCAAATGCTTACAGCTGATACTTAAGTTCAAGCAAATGCTTAGAAATGATCAGCAATTGCTTCATTTCCTATGAATAAAACCCAGCAATTGCTTACACTTCGAAGCAATAGCTTACAAAACTTTAAGGCAGCTCAGGAGGTGCTTGAAGCTCCAGTGAACCTCACATGATGGCAGATTTTCTTTAAATTTGTTAAAGAAAAACTCATCAAAATTGCTGTTTGGTGTTATATAATTGTCTTTCTATTGTATGTAAACATATAACATATATACATATTATATATATATATATATATATATATATATATATATATATATATATATATATATAATATATGTATATATATATATATATATATATATATATAATATATATATATATATATATATATATATATATATATATATATATATATATATATATAGATATAAATATATACTATATATAGATATATATATATATATATATATATATATATACATTTATATTATATATATATATATATAATATAAATATATATCATATGTATATATTTCATATATTTTTTTTTTTTTTTTTTTTTTCTACATATATATATGTATAAATATATAATATATATATATATATATATATATATAATATATATATACTTATATATATATATATATATATAATAGTATTATATAGGGAAATATATATATATATATTACATATATATATATATATAATATATAAATATATATTATATAAATCTACACTATATCTTGTATATTATTGTATAATATATGGCTTTTGTATACCTATATAATACATGCATTTATATATATATATATATATATACACTACACACATTATAGTATAGTATGTATATGTATATACTATATATATATCATATACACTATACTATACTATATATATACATGTATAATATACATATTTACTATTTATATTATGTAAATTGTATATACAAACACACACACACGTGAATATATATATATATATATATATATATATATATATATATATATATATATATATATATATATATAATGTAGAATAAGTATGTTACCCTGCCCCATATGAATGTCCCTATATATATATATATATATATATATATATATATATATATAATATATATATATATATATATTTATATAAGATATATATATGTATATATATATATATAACATTTCTCTTCAGTTAATAAGATACTCTACCTAAGCAGCAGATAAAAGAACTACAACTGCAACAGTCCTTAACTACTGCTACAAGTACCACAAACACTCCTACCATTTCCTATTGCCGATATAGTAATTGCACAGTAATATTATAACTTTTGGTATCACATAATCAGTCTGCTCATCTGCTGTTTTAAAATTACGTACAGTAAGTATTCACATCCACTAGTAGTATGTATACGAAGAGGGAAAAGATAACCTCTTGAGAATTTTGGAAAAAAATTATTTGATTCGGAGTTAAGGATAACCAAGAGGCATTTATTTCAAGAATTATTTATAATTGTCTTGTTCCATATTTCATTCAAATTAAACTCCTTCTGCCTGAAACGACTGGTAATCAAAGCCAAATTAACCAGAAAACTCAAATGAGCTTCTGCGTTTATCCGTATACCGGTTAAAAATATCTAAAACAACTGAGTACCACGTGGCTGGGTCTCTAAGCAAAAGATCGGAATCCATTTAGCAAAAGGTAGCAAACGCTGATCATTTTTATTCATAAGACTTTAAACAATTACTTTTTGCCTAAGCTTCTGCTACCTTTTGCTACTCGAGGTTTTGCTTTTTCTTAAAAGCTTTTGCTTTAAGCAAATGCTTGATTTTTATTCATCAGGCTCATTAAGTTTTCATGTGCATTACTTTACAGAAAATTAACATTCCATTGATAAACAAAACATCTTACGTTCTTATATGTAAGAAATAAATACAGACATAACATGACCTTATATGTAATATATCAAAGATCAAACCTCTTACGTAATGTATGGCCAAAATTAAGCACATTACGTTTTCTTAGTTAAGAAATCAGAAAGGCAAATGCCTTAATTATTGTTATTACTTATTAAAGAAGCGAAAACGTTGCAAGTGGGAAGAATTATCATGATGATTCACCCATGTGTGTACATATCAGGTGACAGTCGGAAGGAGACGGCCTTATGCAGATTGCTATTTGATCACACTTCATTCCCACGTGAATTTTTAATGAGCGTAAATTGCCGGCCTTTTGTGATGCTCTTCTGGTGTCACTTCCTGGTAGACAGCTCCTGTAGACGTAAAGAACGAGTTTTTAAAAGAGGATTTAGAAAAAAAAGTTACGTTGGATTTTTTTTTAATCTGCGAGCCAGAATTCTTTGTCGTCAAAAGCTGAAACCATGGAGTCTTTTTCCGTAGAGGGACGGTGCCATCAATGTACCTCAAGCTGTGCACTCTAGGCATTTATCGCCTGTAGGGGGCTAGTGCTGTCATTGCACCTCATGCGGTGCACTGTAGGCATTACTTAAGGTTCTTTGCAGTGTGCCTTCGTCCCCTTGCTGCAACCCCTTTCGTTCCTTTTACTGTACCTACTGTCATATTCTCTTTCTTCCATATTACTTTCCACCGTCTCCTAACACTTGATTCATAATGCGACTGCGAGGTTTTCCTCCTGTTACTCCTTTCAAACCTTTTATTGACAATTTCCGTTTAAGCGCTGACTGACCTCATAGGTCCTAGTTCTTGGCCTTTGGCCTAAATTCTACATTCAATTCAATTCACTATAGGCATTTTCACTCAAGGTTCTTTGGAGCGTCCCTTCGGCCCCTCGCTTCACTGCAACTTCTTCCATTCCCTTTACTGTACCTCCGTTCATATTTTCTCTCTTCCATCCTCTCCTAACACTTATTTCAGCATTATTTTCAGCGTTGATTGACCTCATATGTCCCAGCGCTTGGCCTTTGGCCTAAATCTTATATTTCAATTCCAACTGAGCTTCTTCGGCCAACTTTTGTAAGTAAAACCGGCTGCTAGTTGTAGTTTAAACTAACATCCAATAACGTTGGCAGTTCATGAGAAACAGTAATTGATAGTTAACTATTTGCTCTTAATTGATTTGATAGAATAATAAATATAAAAGGCGATAGATAAAGGCAAAGGAAAAGATACAAATGTTCCCTTCTATAAACACTTATCAAAATGGAAACATAAAGTAGGTACTTGCTCGCTTTATAAACTACTCTGAAAATAGTATAATTAGAATAATTATTCCCACCCAGCGGTATAATTACTTCATAAACATCAAAGGAAGAGAAGAGCCTCATCCATTATTTTTCTCTTTCTGCTTCCACACTTTCTCCTCTCTCTCTCTCTCTCTCTCTCTCTCTCTCTCTCTCTCTCTCTCACACACACACAGACCTCCGCGAATCCACTGATGGTCATTATTAGGGAAAATCGTTTTCATTAATCTTAAATTGCTTTTGTTCCTTTAATTTGATTTCGAATACTTTTTATTCAGCTATGTTTGTAGAATTTTTTTACCCTTGAGAAAATTTGTGCCGGTGCACACACATACGTACATGTAATATATATATATATATATATAATT
>NC_087200.1:92619070-92621570 GCF_015104395.2 Macrobrachium nipponense | reverse complement strand
ATTGCTTGGCGATCGTTCGATACTCGTAAGTGCTGGATGTAAACAGAAGTTTGGAAGCTTTTTTTTTTTGTTTGTTTATTATAGTTAATGGTTCCTTAATAAAAAATTATTTTTTTGAAATGAGTACATGCAATACATTTAATAAAAAAAATTGTGAATTAGATATCATAAAATATAAAATAAATCAGACTGCCAACAAATACGTATTTTTTAGAATTCTTCTTCTGTTTTAATATTACGTTACGTATACGTATGTTTCTAATTATAGCTGTCAGTAAAGGCTCGGTATCTCCATTAGGTAAAGATAGAATAAAGAATAGAAATGAATGGTTATTATACTGTTTGGTAGTTTCATTAGTTGAAGAGAGATACTAATGAAAATTTATGGCTTACTGTATGCTAGGAAAAATGATTGCTTGGCGTTCGTTAGGTACTCGTAAGACGGTTAAGAGCTGAATGTAAACAATCGATTGGAAGGTTTTTTTTGTTTGTTTGTGTATTATAGTTAATGATTAATTAATAATTATTTGAAATGAGTAACACTGATTATTTATACATTTTATTGGCATATTCTAAGCTTTTAGCTCTTAGGTTTAGATGTCAGAATCATAGACTAGGCTACAGTAGCAACCGCTAACATAGGCTAGGCTTATTGTTAAGGGACATAGTGCTAAAGTCCTATATATGCAGTAAAAATGGGGTTAGAACATTACATGCAGTTGAATATTACTCAAGTATGTACAGTATTTGCCTTTTTGGAGTCATATTTCTTCCGTCTAGGATCGGCGGGTTCGTAACCTAGAACATGTGTTTTAGGCCTGGAAATATAAATTTGTTTTTACTGGGGTGGGTTTTTGGGTTTTTTTTGGCAGGGGGCTTTGAACGGATTAGCCATTTTACATGTAAAAGTAAAAAGGTGTGGTCCAAGATACGAAAACTTCATGATACGAAGGCCGCCTCGGAACGGATTAATTTCGTATCTCGAGGTACTACTGTACACACACATTTTTTTAGCAGCCTCGAAAGTATTCAGATTTTGGCATGGGGAGAGAAAGTGAGAGTTTTTGTTAAGAGTCCTTAAAATTCCCAATTTACCTCAATAGAGGGCTGGAGCCATCAGTGCACCTCACGCGGTACGCTGTAGGCATTACTGAAGGTTCTTTGTAGCGTCCCTTCGGCCCCTGGCTGCAACCCCTTTCATTCCTTTTTATTGTACCTCTGTTCATATTCTCTTTCTTCCTTCTTACTTTCTACCCTATTTACAACTGCTATGCGCTACTGCTTTGAGAAGAGGAATAAACGGTTTTAGGTGGTGTGGGTGGGGTGGTTGGGGGTTGGGGGTTGGGTGATGGAGGCTCTGTTTCTGTCCGACCAGACGAAAGACCAAGAGTCAGAGAGAGGAGGGAATTGAGGTAGGAAACTGAAAGGAGTTGATGAGGCCTTAGCTGACCCGATGGGGGAGGGGAGGGGGGAGGGGGGAGGCGGTGGGTTAGAAAAGCTGGCTGGAGTGACGGCCGACGATTGGGAAACTACAACATTCCTTTCCTCTCTTTATTTTGTTTTGTCTGTGTCCTATTTTTCTACCTCACAAGTAAATCAGGAATTGGAATGTAAAAATTTATGCCAAAGGCCAAGCGCTATGATCTATGAGGTCATTCGGCGATGAAACAGATGCGAAGAGTAAAGAAGATTTGAAGTGTGTAACACGAGGTAAGCCTGGCAGCTGCGCTATGCAAGAAATAGGGCGCAGATAAAACAAAATACAATGAGAAAAGAAATGTTGCAATTTCCCAACCGTCGGCCGTCACTCCAGCCACCTTTTCTAAACCACCGCCCCCGCCCCCACCCCACTCCCCCCACCGAGGTTTTGCTCAGGCCTCATCAACCTCCTTTCAATTTCCACCTCAATTCCCTCCTCACTTTGACTCTTGGTCTTTCGTCTGGTCGAGCAGAGAAACAGCCCCCATCACCATCCCCCGACCCCCAACACCACCTTGAACCGTTTATCCCCTTCTCAAAGCAGTAGGCGCATAGCAGTTGTAAATAGCACCTTCAGGTTGACAGCTCTCTCTCTCTCTCTCTCCTCCCTCTCTCTCCTCCTCTCTTCTCTCTCTCTCTCTCTCGGCTTGGGTGATCGTTTTGAGAGTCTGATACTTTAGAAAAATCTACGAATTGTTCATAAGAATTATCAGACATCAGTAACTGAAGAAAAACTCATTTTCTTCGAAAAATACTCGTTTTTTTTTACATAGGTGGATAAATAATACCCATTATATTTTTTGTTTTTTGATTTGAGACTTGCTGAGATATATATATCTATATATATATATATATTATGTATATATATATATATATATATATATATATATATATATACTATATATATATATATATATATATATATATCTATATATATATATATATATATATATATATATATATTATATATACATACATACATATATATTATCTTTGGTGTATACAAGCGATTTGGTTGTTG
>NC_087200.1:92604070-92614070 GCF_015104395.2 Macrobrachium nipponense | reverse complement strand
TACCCAATCTCCTCCCTTTGACCTGTGGTGCTTTCTGTGGCTAGAAACGGAATCCCGCTCCTATAACAGTTGTACACCGGCGTTAAGTGGTGTCCTAAAACTAGTGATAGTAAGAAGCGATTCTCTCTCTCTCTCTCTCTCTCTCTCTCTCTCGCTTTGTAGACCTAGTTTCAGATTTGTGTTTTCGTTTAAATGTTCCACGCGTTTTCGGTTTCCGAAATACGCCTACACTTTATCTGAATTTGTAAGCCTATATAAATACCAGTTAAGATTTATATACATAAACGCTCTGTATTGATCATTAATGTTGGCAGGTCAGTGGATATTTCATGAAGGTGTGTTTTCTATGAAGTTTTTAGGCAATTACCTAAATGGAGAAAAAGAGAGAATTATATAGCCCATAACTGTGTGTTGACGAGTATTATCCTAGAGTATACGTTCTTGAATATCAGTTGGGAAAGAGAGAGAGAATCATACGTAATTGTGTGTCAACGTATTACCCTGGCGTACATAATGAAAACCAGATGAGAGGGAGATGGGGGACGGGGGTGTCACATGCACGTTGCATTCCTTTTACCTAGTACGAAACATTTAAACAAATCTACGCCCGCGAAGCTCAGTATTACTGTACTACAGAGATTGCACATAATCGCCATGACAGGTTCCGCAGATACCCTTAGACTGTGGATGTAATCCCCGTAACTGCACGCCTGAATGGTAGGCGTAAGAAAGTGATAACTGGATTAAGAGAGCTTTAAGGCCCCTCCCAGCCACATATTCCCCGAGGATTAAGCTGGGTCAGGGGAACTCTTTTTAAAGATGAGATAAAAGGTAGACAAGTTTTTCTCTTTAGTTCGTAGTTCCCTTGTCGTTTTCTTCTACATTTCGAAGGGTTTGTGTGTGTGTGTGTGTGTGTGTGTGTGTGTGTGTGTGTGTATGTGTGTGTCTCGTTCTCTATCCCGTTCGGTTTTATGGTTCTGCTTGCTGTTGTACAGTTGCAGGTTCCTCTACAGTCTATATAGTATATATATATAAATATATATATAGTATATATATATATATATATATATATAATAATAATTAATAAATATAATTTATTAATATACTTAAATATTATTAAATATGTTCTAATGTATTAATAAATGTTATTATTATATATATGTATGTAATATCTTATATGTATAATATATTACAGTTTGTTCTTATATAGTTCTGAGGTTATTGTTGTTTTATCGGTGGCAAGTTCTATTTATTTGGGATATCTACTGGTCGTGAGCTCCGTTGCTACTTTGTTCCTCTCCGTCAGATTTTGAACGTTTTTGTTGTCGTTGTTCATTGTATAGATTCTTCTTCATTTTTTTCGAAAATTGGTATGATTGTTCTGCTATCTGGAATTACGAAGAGCGGTGCTGAGAGAACGCAAATAGTGAGTGAACTTTTGAAAAGACAGATAGAACAGTTTCTACAAACGACAGGATCCTATTGGCTGTGGAACAGCAGGAGAAAATTGCGCTTTCTTTCCCGCCCACCCGAATGGCAACAGGCTTTTCCCCTCCCCTAAAAAGAACAGACAAAAAATGAATAGCTAGAAAAAGGCAATGAAAAATGACATAGGTATATGAGAGAGTAGGGGAGACAGCCGCTCACATCTAGTTTTGTATCCATGTAACAATAGAATGGTATCATTTTTCTCTTGTCTTTTTCTCTGTTAAGTTTTTTTTTATAGAAGGGGCTTTTCCTTCATATATGGAGACTTTTGAATATTGTGACGTTAAACTTCACCTGAATTTTACACGGGTGACATAAATCTTTAGTAGTTTTTTCCATGATAATTCTTTATTTTAATGTTTTCGACGATGCCTGAACTTTCATCCTTATGCAGTTACAATTTATTACACAGTGTATTTAGATATTAATTCAAAATAATTGTAACTTCAGAATGGCAAAATAAGGAAGTCTCTTTATAGAATATTCAGTTTCAGTGCGTAAAAGATTTTCTACCATCAACTTGGCCCAAAACAGCGTCACCATCCTTTAGCATTGCCATAATAATACCAGAACTCCTTAGAAAAAAAGAAATAAATAACACAAGCGATCTGGGGTAAACCTAATTTGACATGGAAGAACTTTATAAACAAGCCCAAGACTTTAATCGAAAAATACTTCACCAAATGTCCTTATTGCCTAATATGAAATTTTGCCGAGACGGTCTGGTTAGTTACCATCACCCAACAAGGTACTATAGCAGATTCACATCTACCGTGCATCTGATGTCTAGGCCCGTCCCTTACGACGCTCCTCATTGGCTGCAGCTAATCAGGAGCGTCGTAAGGGACTGGTCTAGACATCAGATGTACGGTTGATGTGAATTTACTATAGGAAACCAAACTGTAGGAAGTTCAAAGTAAATTTGTGAAATCTAATTCAGTTTAATGGCACTGTACCATGTCTCGAAAGCATGTGGGTCCTCAGGTATCGACTAAGTATTAGTAAATAGATGTCAAAATAGATACTAATACTAAGTAGCATAAGACTTTGTTTTGATATCAGTTACATACCAGAAATAAGACGGATATTCAACATATATTAAAATAGAATATTTGATAGATGTTATATTAGAGATTCAAAGTCAGTAGATATTAGAGTAAGTATTGACATTTACTGATTACACGATTAGAAACTGATATTATCTGGATATCAGAATAGAGTTTGACCTTCTGATCCCAGCCATTTGTAAGAGTACTTGGGGCGCTTCCGGTGCCAGGTTTTGATATATTTAACATACGTAGAAAGAGTGCACGACATATTTTATAAAGCAAAAACTCCAAATAAGGTCTTTAAGGCTTCTTTTAACTGGAATTTATGTAATAATCACTGTAATCAGAACTAGAATGCTGTTATACTAGTAAAAAAATATGTAATTAAATTGCAGCATTGCGCAAAAATTTCTTTGCATTGGCTATCGTTAACTACTCGATTACAGAGGAGGCATTCTCTCTCTCTCTCTCTCTCTCTCTCTCTCTCTCTCTCTCTCTCTCTCTCTCTCTCTACAAATTACAGTAAAAAGTAAAAGCTGTTGATTCGTCAGTTAACCGGTCGAATGCACAAAGTAACCAGGATAAAGAAGATAATTTCAGGTAATCTAATATTCGTCGAGGTGGAGTAACCCCTGATCTGTTAATCAAGGAGTCAGAACGGAACCTGATGCGTTGGTCGTATCGTCTATGTGGCCCTTAATACACAGCACACACATTATATAAGTGTGTTTGTGTATATATGTACTATAAATACTCAGCCGACAGCACCTGTATTGCAGAAATCCATAAGCAGGGAACTCCTGTGGATAAGATAGACCAGGATCCAGGGATGGGGCTACGAACCTCCCTACAAGATGAGAGTTTTTTTTATAAGGATGGGTGTTAGGAAAAGGTTAACTCAGGTACTAGCAAGTCAGAGCGATAAGGACATCCAAATGAGAGTTGTTAGCCTTTATGCCCCCTTGATATAGAGGTGACTTACAACTCTAATCTTGCCTCGAGCTGTTTACCGATATCAGAACTTTTCCAGCCCTGGTGTTCCCACAAAGGAGCCGAGCCCCTACAACATCTACCAAGCTCTCGCAGAGTTGGGAAAAACAGGCAGTTCTACAGCTAACCTCCATTCTGCACAGACGTGAGCCTGGACTCTCTAGGAAGGAGATGTCCTTATCTCTGAGTCACTGGTACAAAAAGAGGTAGAAGCGCTCTGTTCATGTGTTGAGGAAGGACCAATCAATGCTGCCTTTCATAGCAAAGTCTGTGCAATGTGGAAGATAGCAAGAAGCATGTGTTCCTCCCGCCCCCTCATAGTTCTGCAGCCATCACCTTTGCAAATCTTGCCTTGAAGAGGCACTCACTCCTTAGCAACCAAGCCATTGGCTCTTCTTAATAACCATTTGTCCTACTGGTTTGCACATCAGTCAAAATTCATTTCATTGTGTAATTGATCCATGTAAATCTCCTTACTAACCTCAGATATCATATGTTGTGTTAGCTGTTGGTTGTGATTGCATCACTTAATTTGCTAGGCTGGCTTGCATTCTAGCCCTCAGTTTCCCATTGTTCACTATGTAAAGCAATCTAAATAACTTTATTTGCAACCTACCTTCTTGTTTAAATATAATATACTGGGTAAGTAATCTATGTGTTACATTTCATTACGGATTTGTTAGTGTTTAAGTGCCGTTAAGGCCAGAGTGTAATTTAAACAGTTCCTTTAAAAGCATTTAGAAGCTAAATCTGTAAGTACAAATATATATATATATATATATATATATATATATATATATATATATATATATATATATATATATACATACACACACACAGACAAGCAGTCCCTGGTTATCGGCGGATTGAGTAATGGCGATCCGGTTTTATGGCACTAGTCTAGCGTCATAAAATCAGTGATTTATTGTGCCATAACTCACCGAGTTCTGGTTATTGGCGCCATAACTCGCCAAGTTCCAGTTATTGCCACCATAACATACTTAACAAGGGTGCCATTAACTGGATATCGGAGCCATTAACTGGTTATTGGCACTATAAGAGCCATAAATCGCTGAGTTTCAGTTAATGGCAGTTTTTGCATATCGGCATCCCGCTAAGAACGGAACCCGCTAACACTCTGGACTCTGACTTGAAAGACTGAGTTTGGTTTGGTCTCGATGTGAGTCAGAAATTTATAATTGAATTTTTTGTAGTTCAGTCGCCTTTTTTGTATTATCTTTTAATTGTCTTGTCCCTGCCTCTGACCCGTTGGGCCTAATATTTTGTAAAACCTATTAACCCTGTTTTGATAGGGCTACTAATTCTTCAGTTGTGTTGGATTCCAGGTACATATCCTTTCCTTTGTAATCCTCATCGGTCATTTATACAAGCTTTCATTGTAAACTTATTTTTACATTTCCTCAGTCTGCTAAGTAGAGGACAAGAAGTCAAAAGGCCTCGCAGATATCCATCGTTTCTTTTTCCTTCGTGGATTTTGTCTTTCAATGTGTGTGTATTTTAATTTATATATATAAATATATATATATATATATATATATATATATATATATATATTTGTATATATGTATACAGTATATACATACATATATACATACGTACTATACATATATGTTTGTGTGTGTGCATATTGAAAAACCGTAAGCAACAAATATTGTAGAAAACTGAATTCACCATACATTATGAATAACTCGCATCCAAAGGGAATTGTAATTGAGTGGTGCCACTACACCGCTAGGATTGGAATAAACACTTATCAATTATAATTCCCATCCGGTCTAAGCAATGGTATAGTGATTTCTAAATTAAACGATATTTGCGGCGTAAAATGTTTGAATTTTATAGGTAGCGGGTGTGTAAGTGACAAAATTACCATGTATAGCTGCTTATGTACAAATACATATACAGTCTTTCATTCACACTGGATAACGTTAGTTTTGCTCCACGCGCTTCAGCGGATGCAAAGCGTTAATAGCACAGAAATGTGTTGTGTCAGCACCTTTTTTTTCAAGGCCAAATGGTTTTAACACTTTTTAAGAAGGGTGGGATACATCTGATGTCAAGATTATAATGTATGAACCTTTTGTAAATTTGCTTAAGTTTCTAATCAGTATTAATTCAGCCTATACATTGTCGTGAACATGTTCTTTTTTGTGTTGATAGGCCTAACACATACCCACTTCAAAACATTGGAACCGGTTCATCTTTTTATTGAGCCTGGACATTGGCATAAAAAGTTTTAACGAATTCCTACTTTCTTATGAAGAGGCTGGTCAAATGTTTCAGGAATTCATTGCACTGTAAGCCCCGGGGCAGGGGGTGGGGGTTGCCGTCAGTGCTCCTCAGGTTCTATAAGTATTACTTAAGGTTCTTTGCTGCAACCCCTATCATTTCCGTTCATTTTCTTTTTATTCCATCTTACTTTCCAGCCTCTCCTAACAATTGATTCATAGTGCAATGCTGACGTTTTCCTCCTGGTACACTTTTCAAACCTTTTTACTGTTCTGCTGCATTGTAAACCTCTTCAGCGTGGAGTAACCGGCGGCTGAATCTTGATAGGCCTACCTCTGCTGCTAAGCCTACAGAATCTAAATCAGATTGCACTTCGATTCCGCTTGTCTTTCGTCACCGGTGCGACTGATATGTTAACGAGAAAAGCCCATTCTCTCGATTACACTGAGACACCAGAAACAAAATAGTATTCAGGCGGGTTAGGAAAAATATCAGTTTCCTGTTGCGGTCAAGTTTTAGAGCTCAAGTTGGAGAGTTGGCGAAAGTTAGTCGAGTTTTCCAAGAAGGTAATGTAGCGTCTGTCTCGAGTTTTACGAGAAAATCAGGGAGATAATTCGCTTGAGTAGGATTAGTGTGGGAGTTATTATAGTAGATGGTGAGGGTTTGTTATTCAGTTAAATTAGAACTATAGACATATATGTTAATACCATTCCCAAGGGTATTTTTTTCCCTTTGGTATCAGGTGGCATCGTAACCGGCAGTCGAGAAGTTCTCTCTCTCTCTCTCTCTCTCTCTCTCTCTCTCTCTCTCTCTCTCTCTCTAATTTGTAGAAATGAAATCCTAAATTTACAAAAACTAGAATTCATTAAGTAAGTTTAACCACGAATAGAGTAAAGTGGAATTATGGGAAATGGATATCAAACTCATTCATCATTTCCCGAAATAAAGTAATTAATTGCACATCAAACATGACATGAAGGGATTCATTTCTGTCCCCCCACAGTCTCAATTCAACCCCCATTTCTCCGACGTCCGTTACGCATAATGCTCAAAGTCACTGCTGTCCTATGTTCCATTTACACGACCGTGGAGGGTTATACCCCAGATAATCAAGGTAATTGTGCAAATCGTGATACAAGCATGAAATTTTGCACAAAGGCCCACTAAACTATTTTATACACTTTCAAGCTCCTGCCAAAAAAAAAAAACCATTTTTCCAAAATGGCCACCTAATTTTTCAGTATGGCGGTTTTTGCAATGGAAGAAATCTGAAATATCGACTTCAGATTTATCTAATAACGTTCTTTTGAATAAATCTGGTGAATTAATTTATTTAATTTCTTTCTAGAATGTCCAATAATCATTAATAAGTGAATTTCTAATAGCTTTGTACTGCGCATACGCAAAAAATAAGAATAAAAACAATTTTCACTGCTTAAACATGACTTTTTTGGTAATTCAACATGCGTTTGAAACAAAGCACGTGAATAATAATTTTTTGGTTGCCCCTACACTCAAATTTCATAATAATATCAAATAGTATTTGCGCATGCGCAAAAAATAAGAGCGATTTAAATGCACTACCAGGGCACACTGGTGTAAATCGTTGCCTATTGATAATCGGCATGGGGTTCATTGTAAGTTCATTATGAGTCTCCCAAATACTTTATGGTTTGCCCCTTTGTACAACCATAGAGTCGTAACTGAACTGACAGGGTGTGCTGTGGGCATATTATCTCCGGATGGTGTACAGATCGCGCGGGAGGTAAATTACAATGGATGAACGATCGGGCTGAGTGTAGGAACGCCATCGTCGAGCTCAGTCGAATCCCATACAAATAAAGTGCAGTTTCAGGTGGTAAAAGGATAAACCCTCTGCCTGTAAACACTCTAATCTTAGCTGTATTGATAAACAATTATTGTCTAGTAAAACAAGTTCCAGTTGTGTATTTATGATACTGTCCTTTTGTGTATAGTTTATTATGCATTCTTAGATTTTCATTTAAGCATGGCGAAAAGAATGAGCCTATCTTCAGTCTCAACAGATAGTCGAGAAACTAATTGGTTTAAGTGTTGTTTGTGTCAGGAAGACACAGATGAATCGTTAACATCCTCAGTTGATGGGTACAAAATATTATCAAGATATGTTCCAAAATTTCACGAATTAAATAGTTTGCCTATTCCACTTGACCTTAGACGGCTAGACGACGGCAGTGGTATTGAGAAAATTTCAACAGACAATGATGCTAAGTATCACCCAAGCTGTCGAATCAAATTTAACAACACTAAGTTAAAACGTGTAGAAGAAAAACATCATTCAAAGACCGAATCGAGGAGTGAGACTTGTGAAGCTCCAAAATTTACTCGTCGGATAAGCGAGAAACCATCACACGAGAATGTTTACACGTGTTTCCTGTGTGACAAAGAGGCACCGTTGTCATCTTTAAGAGAGGCAGGAGATGACCATGAAATTAAATGAGAAGTTAAAGAGTTGTGCAGAGACACTGCAAGAAAAAAGGTTGCTAGCTAAACTTAGTGCAGGTGATGTAATTGCACAAGATATGAAATATCATCGTGGTTGTCTGGTTAGCTTGTATAACAAAGAAAGATCTTGCAAGAAAAAACAAGAAGATAAGTCCGATGAACAAGAAAATGTAACTGTTGCCGAAAATATTGCTCTGGCCAAGCTAGTAAATTACATTTTTGAAAACGGTGCGACACAGTAAAGAGTCAAATGCTTTTAGACTTGTAGATCTTGCGAATATGTTAGAACAGCGGGTACAACAGTTGAACGAGGAGTCACTTTCTATTCATCGTACTCGCCTACAAGAAATGCTGTTGGCGAAGATTCCTGATCTACAAGCTATACTAAAGGAAGAGATGTCCTTATTTTCGAAAAGGATGTCGGTCCTGCAATAGCACTGGCATGCAATTATCATGATACCTACAATATGGCAAGAACAGCTGAATTCGTAAGAGCGCACATGAAGGAGCCCAAGTTAAAATTTAATGGCACGTTTGCAGCGGAAGATGTACTGACTAGTGTTCCTAAATGTCTGCTTGAACAAGTCAGAATGATTGAGCATGGCCCTGATATACAGTCACAACTAGAGAATGATGTGTGTAGATCAGATACTGCCATTGCACAGCTCCTTATGTATAACTATCATGCAAAGGTGCCCAAGAAGGCTGAACAACAGCGGCATTCTGTGGAACGTGAAACTCCAATATGCATTTGCATTGGGCTGCTCATTTATTCCACATCGAAAAGGTATTTTCACAACCAGTGCTGTTGATAACATTGACCACAATCCAAGTTCTACAACTGCGAATTCGTCATTTCATGGAACTGGGATTTCTATTTTTCAACATCCTTCGTCTGACTTTAGGGGAGAAGGACGGGGAAACTTGACTTTAGCGAGTAGACAAAATACCAAACAGATACCATCTCTCCCTAGTCATGACATTTGGGGTTAGGCAAAAGATAAGGACAATGAAATATGGAAACCCAAATGGACATCGATCCTTTCTGTTGCTGCATCTTGTCAGGAACTTGAAATGTGGGTGCAAAAAATCAAACTGTGTTCGTAACTGCAAGTGCTATCGCTCTGGGCTTTCTTGTACAGGATTATGTTCATGTAATTGTCAGGATCGATAAAAAGCAGTCTACTGTGGCTATTTTGTATCCTAATAAGGTAAATTGTACTTGTGGAATAGTTGCAGCCAGAATTTGCAATTCTCGTTAACATTAAATAATAAAACGGCCTTTTTTTACCATTTTGCAGCCATTTTGAAACCGAAAGTGGCTTTCATTTACCTTTGGGTTACTTGCTATCATGCCAAATTGTTGTACAAACGTATGAGTAGGGAAATTCTTGACTATTTTAAATGTTTTGTCGAGTTATATGATGATACTTGTCATGAGAACATTTGTGAACGACGCCATTTTGAAAAAAGGAGTGGCCATCTTGAAAACAAAGATGTTTTTGTTTTGGCCAGGACCCGAATTTTGCAAAGTACAGGCTAAAATCAGTGTGCCAAGTTTAAAGCTTATATCACAATTTGCACAATTCTACTCATACTATCTGAGGTGATTTCTAAATGCCGCTCCCACGTCATTCGTATTTAGGCGGATGCAAACGCTTAATCAATCACTCCACGAAATTGCTGGATTTTGCCAGCACAACTCTCAGTAGCCATTTATGCCATCTACAAGATCGCTG
>NC_087200.1:92594070-92599070 GCF_015104395.2 Macrobrachium nipponense | reverse complement strand
CTCTCTCTCTCTCTCTCTCTCTCTCTCTCTCTCTCTCTATTCTCTTAGGGCGACAATGCCATCAGTGGACCTCATGCGATGTCCTGTAGGCATTACTAAAGGTTTTTTGCTTTCATTCCTTTTACTGTGCCCCCATTCATATTCTCTTTCTTCCACCTTGCTATCCACCCTCTCTAGACGATTATTTCACAGTGCAACTGCTTTGAGATTTTCCTCCTGTTACACCTTTATAACCTACCTACTCTCAATTTCCTTTCAAGTGCTGAATGGCCTCAAAGGTCCCAGTGCTTGGCCTTTGGCCTAAATTCTATATTCCATTCCATTCCACTCTCTCTCTCTCTCTCTCTCTCTCTCTCTCTCTCTCTCTCCTTGTATCGTCACAATCGAAAAATGTCAATTACATAACAGCATAAAGTGACCTTTCATTGATTAGCCTAGGGATCCTTCCACCCTCCACAAAAGCCTACAACAAATTTCAATAACAGGAAGTGCAGATACGTGCACATACTACGTACACATACGTCCGTACATAGAGAGGCATCGACGGTCGTTTGCACAAAGCGCGAAAATGGGAAACCGCTGAATTTTTCGGGGCGCTCCCGCGAAACGCAAATGAGTTTTCTTTAGGGCAGAGCTGTACGGTACCTGAAATATATTCTATCAACGTTCTCTCTCTCTCTCTCTCTCTCTCTCTCTCTCTCTCTCTCTCTCTCTCTCCTGCGTGTGTAACCTAAATGTTAACATAAATGCACCGATATATAGTAACGGATGAACTTTTTTTCTTTTGAAACGTGAGGCCAGTAGCGCAAGCTTATTGATTTGTTGCTGCGTTGGGCTTTTAGAAACCTGGTATCAATGTTGTCGTTAATATATGGCAGTCGTTGATATATTATGGCAGCCAGTAAAAGTACGATGGAGATATTTTCATAGAAAAATTAATTTACTAATATTGGAGTACTTGCTGTATTTTAATAGATGTCAGAAACACAATATAGTATAATTATTATTATTATTATTATTATTATTATTATTGTAGTGTACATATTGTGATAATAATTTAATTAATGATAATAATGATATTATTATTATTATTAGTGATGATGATGACGCAACTTTGGAATTAAAACGACCATTTATTTCATTGGCCAGAAAATCAAGATTAAAATGAAGACATACAAATAAAAAAAATTAATATAAATATAATAACAATAAAATTAATAATAATAAAAATTTTAAAAAAAAATAAATATAGAAATAAAAGTAATAAAGACAAAAAGAAAAGTAAAGATACCAAATATTAAATAAAAAATAAGAATTGTAAAATAATAATAAAAATAAAAAAGATAAAGATAATAAGAATAAGAATAAAAATAAAAATAATCAAATAATAATAAAAAAAAAACCATTAAGTGGGCTGATGAACTAATCACGATCATCAAAAAAAAAGAAAGAGAATATGTAGTCATGGTGGTCAGAGGCTTTCTTCCCTTTCGTAGAAGTGGTCGCGATGATGGTGATAGTAGTCTAGACAACAGTCAGTATTGTTACTGTTACTACTATCTTTTAACAGCGTATAGCAGAATGAATACTACTTTTAATATTATAATTTGAGTTTTAATGTCTGTAATTTGTTTGTTACAGTTCATGTTTAATGCAGTTATTTTGGGCTTTTTTTAATTGTTACCCTTGTCGGTTGGCATTAATGATTTAATCAACAACAACAAAATTAATAAATAAATTAAGCTTTTGTCATTGACCAATGGTATTGTATCCCTACTCATTCATAATATTAAGTCAAGTATATCTTAGTTTAACCAGACCACTGAGCTGATTAACAGCTCTCTCTAAGGGCTGGGCCGAAGGATTAGATATTTTTATGTGGCTTGGAACCAATTGGTTACTTAGCAACGGGACTTTCAGTTTCATGTGGGATCCAAACCACAGTATATCGAGAAAAGATTCTCTAATCGCCAGAAATAAATTATTCCGATTCCGCGTTGGCAGAACAGTCAGCGAATTCTGGCTACCAAATCGGTAGGCGAGCACGTAACCCACTCGTCGAGTGAGGAACTATTTATGATATTGAACAGATATAATTTGATTCTTCTTCATGTTTAATAACTCGGATATCTGTTAATTACCATTTCCGATTTAAACAGGAACTTGGGATTATTATTATTATTATTATTATTATTATTATTATTATTATTATTATTATTATTATTATTATTATTATCATTATTATTAATTATTATTATTATTATATTATTATTATTGAAATGAGGAATCGATCAGATTTCCGAAAGCTCTTTGAAGAGATTCATTTTCAAATATACGTAACCATACATAAATATGGATTTGTGTCTCCATGTTATCACTGCCGTAATTTCGCATAATACTTACCACCCGAAAATTTGAATTCCTTAAATAACACTTTAAAGGTTAGCGAAACCCCTCTGTGGAATGAAGTTATCTTAACTAACAGTGTGGTAATGAGCATTTCAGCAATTTGTAACCAAACTTGTATTTGTACTGGAGGAATGTTGATCAAAAGTCGTCCCTGTAACCTCAGAATATATATACTAGTGCCTTCCACCCCCGGTTCTATTCTCAATAAATCTCAAAGGTTAAGTTAGAGTAGAAAAGGCGTGGACCATCCTGCCTTTGAAGTAGCTCTTTGACTGCCTGAATAACTCTCTCTCTCTCTCTCTCTCTCTCTCTCTCTCTCTCTCTCTGATATGTAAATCCTTTAAGGGGACCTTAGTTGATTCGCCTGATAGGGATGAAGTGATCGACTGACTGTTTCCCCATGAGAAAGACATTCTCCTCTGCTTTCATTCTAAGCTGAGAAAGAGAGAGAGAGAGAGAGAGAGAGAGAGAGAGAGAGAGAGGAGGCTGCATCTTCTTAAACCGCATTTCATGCACAGCACAAATCTACATTTCATCTTTCATGATGTGCTCTCTCTCTCTCTCTCTCTCTCTCTCTCTCTCTCTCTCTCTGCACTGCATGGTGAAATTCACGACGCGCAGAAAAACTTTTTTTTTATTTTACCAAATCTGAGAGAGAGAGAGAGAGAGAGAGAGAGAGAGAGAGATCCTAGCTCGGCTGCTAAGTTACAAATCTCGTTTCGTCCATTAGAAATGTGTTTTGTTCGATAAAAGTTGAGCGTCGAGTGCCTTCCGAAAAGGTTTCTCTCTAAAGCCATATGGTGTCAGGAGATGGACCTTTTTAAGTCCGCTTCAAGTCGTGAATATCAATACCGATAATAGTGTCGCCTGCCGCCGACTGGGAAATTCTTCCTGCTGAGCATTTCGGGACCGCGGGCACTTCTCCTCGGGAGCTCCCATTCGTTTTATACATTTGCATTTTCCTCTTTGGACTGTGAGTGTGGGCGGGAATATTTTAAATTCATATTATGAATATTATGGTATAATATATATACAAATATATATTAGTATAATTGTTACAGTAACGGAACATCAAGTTAGCCAGTCAATATTGATTAAGTGTAAATCTTTATTTGTGAATATAGAAAAAAGTTTAATGGTAAAAAAAAAAGAAACATTCCTTCCGAATTTGATACAGTAAGTTTTTTCCTTGTTGGATTTTTTTTTTTTTTTTTTTTACGGCGACTAGCAATTTTATCAAAGCAAATGTTAGGAAGCCGGAAGTCTGCTGTCAGTTCCTTATTTCAAGCATGTTACATTGCTCATCAGAACCTACAAAATTTATACACACACACACACACACACACACATATATATATATATATATATATATATATATATATATATATATATATATATATATATATATATATATATATATATATATATATATATATATATATATATAATATTATATATATATATATATATATATATATATATATATATATATATATATATATATATATATATATATAATATATATATATGTATATATATATATATATATATATATATTATATATATATATATATATACACATTCACACACACTACCTATATATATATATATATTGTTAATGCAGAGGCACTTTGTTAGCTATTGGGGGGGGGGGGGGGAGTTATTCACAGCTGCTATTCATCGTGCACTCATCCCAGCGCAGACCAAACCCAGTGTGACCACTCGGTGACAGTGTAATGTTATTCGAACAACATTGGGTTTCTGAATCAAAAACCTTCAACGATGAACTGTTCTTTTGAGCGAAGGAAGCTTTTGCCTGTTTCCTAAACGTTAAGGGAATTTCAGGTAATAATTTTGGCGAATTCTGACAATTTCTTCGAGCAGGTTCAGTAGTGAGTGAATGGACATTTTCAGGAAAACAGAAAATGACAGCTATGAATTTTAGATGACTCTGTGATTATCAAAATCCGATAGTAGTAGTACATGGTACATGCTTGTATATTATTGTCTAAAAAACATTTTGATTTAAGGTGAAGCGGTAGAGTCTGTAAATGCGATTTCACGAATGTTTTAGACACTAAAATACATTCAGGGCTCGGAATAAATTTCAGTAAGATTTCTATCGTAAACGTATCAGCAGAGATGCGGAGTCTAGAAATCATTTCGTGATAAATCCGGAAGAACATCCAGTTTAGCAGTCGACATCTACATGACCGATTCAGGCGACAGAATGAAACAGAAGTCATTCTGGAAAAAACTAATAAAACAATGAGCAAAAAATTCCACTCGATAGGACCAGCAGGCAACACGGCCAGTCAGAAAGAAGTGTCCGGGACAAGGGCAGAAATCATGAGTTCCACTCGTTTTGATTCAGACGTGTAATGATTTTCCCATCACACGGCGAGAGAGCGTAGCACTGCCCACCGAACTGGGGAACGGAGTGGCTGAATAAACGGTAGCTAATAACAAGGGGGTGGTGGCTTTTGCCCAATTCCTCGTTAGGTGTCTTTGTGGTGCCTCTCTGAGGAAGACCTGTGGCGGGACCTGTGAGTGTAATATATGAATTGATATCTGTTTTATATATATATATA
>NC_087200.1:92529070-92589070 GCF_015104395.2 Macrobrachium nipponense | reverse complement strand
ATGGGGGTTAATATGCATGAAAGTATTCGTTTTAAATACTCTTCTCCCAAGAACTATATTCCTGTGAGCTCCTTTCTGCTGGTCTTAATTGTTTTTCAGGAATGCTCTTGTTCTCTTTCTTAATCCCTCGCTCCATTTAGGACCTGAAGGCATATAGAAAAATGACATCTGTGTAGAAAAATAACAACTGTTTGAAAGACAGAAAGCAAAGGGTGATCCCAGCAGTTCGCTCTCAGCTCTTGTCCAAGCGACACCTTTGCTCCTACTCCCGACCTTGAGGTCATAGCCTTTGTACCGGGACAGCCCCATGTGCTAAAAGGTCACAAGGCATATTAGATCAAGTTCACTTGCAGTAGTGCACCTGCAATATTAGATTGCCCAAATGTGTGTTATCATGTCCATCGTGTTCTGCCACCAGTTGCCTTAGAAGGTCAATAACTCAGCCTTGCTACAAGCAAGCCCAGCTTCTGAAACTTGCGTTCTTCTTCTTTTCCATCATCATCCCTACATTAAGGGGTCGGTTGCCTGATACGCCTTCTCCACTGCCTTCTATCAAAGGCATCACCCTCCACATTGCATTACCAGTGTGTAAAATTTCTATTGCATTTTGAAAATCAGTTAACTATAAGTTTGTTGTTATATACTTGGTGCGCTTATTTTGCTGGATTGAATACCAGCCAGGATTTTTTCTATTTTGAAGCTTAACTGTAAATGTGGTTGTAAGATAATTGTTACACTTATATTGCTGAATTGCATACCATCCAGGATTTATTCTACTTGTTTGGACTGTGTGAAATAAAGTAAGTTAAGGTAATTCATTGGCATTGTGGAGACCTTTCTTTTGTTTTAAATGTAATCAGATAGTAAGTTCCATCATTTGTTATATTTGCTTACATACTTGGTTCTGGGTAAGTGACCACTGAGGCAAACACTAAAGTAATAATCATTTCATCTAGTCCAATCCCACAAGTATGTAACAATATATATATATATATATATATATATATATATATATATATATATATATATATTATATCATATATATATATATCTATATATATATATAATATATATATATATATATATATATATATTATATATATATATATGCATATATATATATATATATATATATATATATATATATATATATATATATATATATATATATATATATATATATGTATATATATATATATATATATATATAATATATATATTATATATACACATATATGATTGTGTGAGTCAGATTTACTACTCACTTTCACTATATTTAAGGGAGATTACTTCTTATGTGTGACCGCCATGAGATTCAAGAAGCTGTCGCCATATAATCTCCCTTGAACATGTGGAATCAGGGACAAGTGTCTATCGACTTCAAATAAGTTGTCTAAACAGGCACTGAAACGCCATGACATTGAAGTATAATATAACATGTAGTACTTTGGGTATCAGGAGATCACCATTTGAAAA
This sequence comes from Macrobrachium nipponense, assembly GCF_015104395.2. NCBI lineage: Eukaryota > Metazoa > Arthropoda > Malacostraca > Decapoda > Palaemonidae > Macrobrachium > Macrobrachium nipponense. The sequence continues at coordinate 92,587,594 of NC_087200.1, read as the reverse complement.
CAAATGCCAAGAATACTAATGAAAGGCCACTGATTCAAAATTGGTATATTTACGACAAACAAGCGTTGGCTAAATGGGAAAGATTGTTGTTGGACTTATTCAGCCAAAGTATTTGTCATTTTATTTGATTAGTGCAAGAGTTTGTGAAGTATTGATGGCTCTTAAACTGTAGCTATAATAGATCGAAGTTAACCCATTATTTTAGTTCAAAAGTTTTTGCCAAAGTGAGGAGAATTCGACAAGTTAGGTCAATGACGCGGTATAAACTATATCTGGTTAAGGAACTGGGGTCATCTGAATGCAACTCCTTGGTAACTCCCCTCCCCCACCCCACCACCACCAGGACAGACAGTACAAGCCGTCGTTGACACATTATCGGAACCCCCGCCCCGCCCCCGCCCACCCACTCCTGCAGGAAAACCATCGAACTGGACCCTATCTGAAGCGAAGGTTGGGCAAAGGCAAGGCACCTCCCACGTTCGTCCCCTAATTGCCCTGCCCCCAACTTCATCCTGGACGAAGGGTGCCCATTGGGTCCACTCATATAATGAGCAGCGTGGTCAAAATAGATGAAATTCCATTCTTCCTCGCAAAATGCATTTCGAAAAAATACACCTTTCTCTCCGCTAAGGGCGCGTGAGGGAACATTTTTCCAAACGTTTTAAAGCAGAATCGTTCCATGTTTTGTTAATATGATGGCCGCCGATTTTTAGTCCAACTTTAAAGCTTACCACGGTAGACGTAATATGTATCTTCTTTTCAATGGGAATGTGAATTTTAATAAACAGAATATTAACAGATGAGTTAGACCGCAACTATTTATGCTTTTCTTTTAAGTGCGTCATCTGACTTCTAAATTTCGGCCAGTCGTTCGCCCGTTTTCTCAGTGTAATTTCTTTCTCTTACTTTAATCAAGTTAAGGAAAGTTACGAGAATTTTATTGGTCAAGTTTCTTAATGCAAGAGATCAGATGACACTATTCTCTCTCTCTCTCTCTCTCTCTCTCTCTCTCTCTCTCTCTCTCTCTCTCTCTCACACACACACACACACACACACACACGTTCGACTAACATATTCTTTCTATTAGCAAAGACTGGACTTTTCTTTTATCACGCACATAAACCCGATTCATTTTTATACATTATTGATCTTTTTTTCTGAAAGCTTTTCTTTCAACTGAAATTATTACCCTTTCCGAATATTATCTGTGCAAAGCATGTGCACTTTTTTTACTTTCATTTTCATTTGTCATCTAAATAAAACCTTGTATTCATCCACAGTTTGAGAATGCAGATATGAGGATATCATCCGCTGCTCAGTGTTCAATAGTTCATGTTCATACATTGTAGCTAAAAGTATGTGCATATTTATTTTACTAAATTTGCCTTTTCGTTTTATTACACAGAATACATGATACACAATTACACATTTCATACAGTATGTAATTTATAAGTAGCTCTGTTATAGCATAATTATTTTAGAGCTTATTTCTTTCAGTAATTTCATGTCATGTACAGCAGCTGTAATGATAAAGGCAAGGTATTGCATTTTTTAGAAATCTCTCTCTCTCTCGCTCTCTCTAATGCGGAAAATGGCTTTGAGTTCTGTTACCCTTATCTTGCAATGAGCATGAAGTAATCTTGTGCTAAGACAACTAAAACGTTCGTGTATCGCTGTTACTGTTTGTACGTTCATATGAAAGTATACACACCATACGAGAGTATCACTTATGTTTCTACTTTCAATTATGTAGTATATCAAATATTGTGTGTAACGCTTAATTTTGAATTATTTGGCTGAAGATCGTCTTTAACAGTTAAGTATATCTAAATTATTTCGATTTAAAAAGTATCCGCATCCGCGAGGGTATTGTCATCAAATATCCGTATCTGTATCCACATCCACAAATTAAAAGATTGATATCTGCCTCCGCAAATGTAAAAAAATGTATATCCGGATCTGCATCCGCAAATCCTATTTTCAGTCATACAATACATCTCTAATGTGTGTATGTATATATATATATATTAATATATATATATATATATATATATATATATAATATTATATATATATATATATATTATATATATATATATTATAGATATATATATCTACAAATATATATATATATATATATATATATATATATATATATATATATATATATATATATATATATAGCTAAGCTACGAGCATCGTTTTGGACTCTTATATTTTTCTTCGCCCAAACTTAACACTTAGAAGGAATGACGTGAAGGGATTTTTTGAGAACTAGGAAGAATTCGAATAGGTGGGAAATCAACAGAACTAGATTAAACTGCTTCGTGTCAGGGACACAGTAAAGTGAACCATTGTTGCTGTGATGTTGAAAGCCATGAGAATATTTTTGATTAGCCCCCTTTTTTTTTCCAAATACCGGCTCGTAGGTGGAAAACATTATTAATTTCATTTTAACAATGTCTCAACCTTGATTTATCACTTGTCATCTTGTCAACCCAGCTACCGGGCATATGCCAGATCCCAAAAAAGATCAGCGACACTTAAGGGACTGTCACCCCCTTTGCCATTGTATCTCATTGTATTACAGTCCCTGATCTAATTTGACAGAATCTATTAACAGGTGGCAGCCCCTTCACTTGCTCAAATTCACACCATCTCACTTGAGGTCCGTCTGACCTGACCCTTAACCATTTTTATCTGACCCTTTCTCTCGATATTGTCGTCGGAGCCTCCAGCATCCGCGACTCCGTCTCTTCACAAGTGCATTCCCGCCTAATGACCTGAACCTCTCGACTCAAGCTAGCACCATTGTACTCCTTTTTCCACACTTTCTTTTCCAGCGTCCAATGACCTTTTTCCACACTTCCTTTGCCAGCGTCCAATGACTTTTTTCCACACTTCCTTTGCCAGCGTCCAATGACTTTTTTCCACACTTCCTTTGCCAGCGTCCATGACTTTTTTTCCACACTTCCTTTGCCATCAATGATCCACACCTTCCTTTGCCAGCGTCCAATGACTTTTTTCCACACTTCCTTTGCCAGCGTCCAATGACCTTTTTCCACACTTCCTTTGCCAGCGTCCAATGACCTTTTTCCACACTTCCTTTGCCAGCGTCCATTACCCTCCTTTTTCCTTTCCACTTCCTTTGCCAGCGTCCAATGACTTTTTTCCACACTTCCTTTGCCAGCGTCCAATGACTTTTTTCCACACTTCCTTTGCCAGCGTCCAATGACCTTTTTCCACACTTCCTTTTGCCACGCCCAATGAACCTTTTTCCCCACTTCCTTTGCCAGTGTCCAATGACTTTTTTCACACACTTCCTGACAGCAGTCCAATTGACCTTTTTCCACACTTCCTTTGCCAGCGTCCAATGACCTTTTTCCACACTTCCTTTGGCAGCGTCCAATGACCTTTTTCCACACTTCCTTTGCCAGCGTCCAATGACCTTTTTCCACACTTCCTTTGCAGCGTCCAATGATTTTTTCCACATTTCCTTTGCAGCGTCCATGACTTTTTCCACACTTCCTTTGCAGCGTCCAATGACTTTTTTCCACAACCTTCTTTGGCAGCGTCCAAGACCTTCACACACTTCCTTTGGCAGCGTCCAATGATCTTTTTCCACACTTCCTTTGGCAGCGTCCAATGACCTTTTTCCACACTTCCTTTGGCAGCGTCCAATGACTTTTTTCCACACTTCCTTTGCCAGCGTCCAATGACCTTTTTCAGGTACCTGCGAAGGAGCAGCGACAGAGATGAAAGGTTCCAAGACGATCAATCCAGTTTGAGGAGATCAATCCAATTTGGACCAGATGTCTCCAGATTCCCCAAAATTGGGTATAAATATGGCCTGACACGGCCTACCAAATTTCACTTTGCCCTAGCCAATTACTGCGGTTTTATTCCATTCCAAAGTGGTGTCATGCCCAACGTCTTGGCCTGCCGCTATAGCCTACTTGTCTTGATGCTGAACCCATCTAGTTTCCCCTATGACTCCTCTGTCCGCAGAGTGGACTGCCTAGATGTCTGCCCGACAGCTCTATCGCAGTTCCTGGGGGTGCTGCCTGATGAGTAATCCTTTCTTTTGATTCCTTGGTGAAGACCTGTAAGTGACCAAAGACCTTCCTCTGATCCCCTGGCTCTATCTACACCCATCTTGTCCGGGAACTAAGATTCGTGTAGACTGTCCCCATTGAGTGCCTTCTCCTGTATTTCAACAATGCCACTCAACGGTGTTCTGTCAGTGCCAATTCTTGGGATATTATTCCTGGGACTTTAGTGGGAGCTTACACTTGCTTACAGTGCTCCATCATTTAATGTTACTTAGTGTTGCTAGTTTAAGTTCTTGATCCATATTTATACCTCTATGTGATCCTTTAGGATTAGTAATTCTGTTTGCAGTTAGGTGGCACATTTGCTTTGCTATTGTGAGTAATAGTGTTTAATGCCAAGAGTGCCACAGAGCCAGTCAGTGCTCCTGTAAACTTCTGGTAACCTAATAGAAATCATATTTATGTGTCGACATATTATGTTTACCTTCAATCCTTTTAAAATTAATTTTAGTGGTGTTCTATAAAGGTTCTTATTATTTCTGGCCATAAATGTGTACCCTCTTGATAGTCGTTTTTCCACAAGTCATATTTTTGAGAAGAACCAAATTTAGAATTTCTCATAATAAAACTTAATACCCGGCACGCAGACTATGACAGTATTTATACATGTGTGTATATGTATATATGAATGTGTTGTATGGAAGAACACCCCTACAAACTTGTTTTCACTCACCTTATGAAAAATAGCTCGCATTGGTAGCTGATCGAGGAGAGCCTCTTTTCCCCCCAGACTCTCTCTCTCTCTCTCTCTCTCTCTCTCTCTCTCTCTCTCTCTCTCTCTCTCTCTCAAGCCCCGGCACCTATTTTATCTCTAAGGTGTAGACATCAAACCTAATCTTACCAAAAATATTTTATTCTATAAAGCTAAGAAGCAACAACTTCAAAACATGGTATGTAAGAAAAGAAAATGTGAAGAACATTAAAACGAATGAAAAGATAAATGAAAATCTGCCCAGTCAAACATCTCAGTAAACACCAAAATTATAAACGGGACTCTTCCCATTTCATTCACTCCCCCTACCAAAAAGGACCCCATGTATTCGTGAGTCTTTAAGTCTCTTTTCCTTTAAGATGACATTCCGTGACCACCCCAATTAACCATGGCTTCATTGAAACATTCTTGTCAAAAAAAATTAACCATATCTATTAAAAATGCGGCAGTGATATATGCACTAATAACAACACCCTCACGACCATCTCGGGATGCACTCGTCAGGGTGCGCCCACTGCTTCTAGGCTGACTGCCTGGGAAAAATGCTGAGTCCAATAAAATCCTTCCCTCCCTTTAGCACAGTTAACAGATAGATATTTTCTCATTTTTTCTCACTAAGTAACTGAAAACTAACAGTTTAACGATTTTCCACAATCCCACAAAGGCTTTGTTGTTCGAAAACTATCGCTAAGCCACAACCCCTTTTATTTTCTAACTGGCCACCCATCTCTACATTGGCGTTCCTAGGCATAGAAAAGAAAAAAAAACTTTCATACCCTTATCCCACCGCTGCCACCACTGTAATGGGGGGATTCCCCCCCCCCCCCCATTATTCATTAGGTAAGCGTGAGCACGAAACGGAAGGCAAACCAACACACAGCATTACACACACAGCCTCTCTCCTCTCTCTCTCTCTCTCTCTAGCACCGACACCTCTCTCTCTCTCCACCTCTTTCTCTCCATTCTAATAGGTAATGAAAATGAGAGAGTCGCATCATAACATTAACGTTTATTAACAATGAATAAATAAATCAATCAATCAAGTAATCCAGTCTTACAGACTAACTCAAAAAACCCCGAATAGTACAATGTCTGATAGTAATCATTAGTCACCAAAAAGTCTACACCCCTCCGGGAACTCTTTGTCCCCCTCCATTTCCAGAATCGTCTGTTTCAAAGATACAGAACACATCCCGGTAAGTACACACACAAGATTGACAATCAATGACTAAATATTGGATATTATCATATCACTTATTTAAGCAAATTTTAGAATTGGCCGTGCGGGACACAGTCTTTATTTTTAATGATTCTTGTTTCAGACAGGTGAGGGGATGGCAATGGGAAGCCCTTTAGGCCCTACCTTCGCCAATATTTTCATGAACTCCCTGGAGGAGACAGTATTTGACAATTGCCCCCTTAGTTTTCACCCATTATTTTATAAGAGGTATGTAGACGACACCTTTGCCTTGTTTAAACACGATTTTAACGCCGACTCCTTTTCAGAATTCATTAATGCTCAACACCCCAATATAAAGTTTACAGTAGAGAAAGAAACTCACAACTCTATCATTTCTTGATGTACGTGTCACTAGGGAAGATGCTGGGTTTCAAACCAGCATTCATAGGAAAAATACTTTTACAGGGTTGGGCACCAATTTTTATAGCTCATGCAATTTAAATTTCAAGTTGAATTCTCTCTCTACCCTCTTCCATAGGGCATACTCTCTGACTTCCACCTGGTCAGCTTTTCATAAAGAAGTTGAGTTTTTGGCAAATTTCTTCCGCAATAATTGTTTTCCATCCCACTATTTCCATAGAGTCCTTAATAAGCTCCTAACCACTAAAATGAAACCGCCTGTTCCCATATATACCGCTCCAAAATTATGTATTTATGCTAAGTTCCCTTTCCTTCACGATAAAAGCTTTAAGAAGAAATTCATGAATTTAATTCACAATGAACTGCCAGCAGTTAATTTGAAGTTGATCCCACGAAATCCTCTAAGTATACGTTCTTTTTTCAGAGTGAAGGACAGACTGAGCCCTTCCTTGACATCCAACATTGTTTATAAATATACCTGTCCCAGATGTAGTCTGGGAACCTACGTTAGATGTACGAGGAGGCTTCTCAAGGTCCGTTTCTGCTCCCATCAAGGTGTCAGCTTTAGGACAGGATGCAGATTGTCCAATCCCGAATTATCTAATATTCGGAATCACTCTCAGATTTGTGGTGCCCGCTTGGACATCAATGATTTTAAGATTATTGGATCAGCAAGTAGAGACGACGAGTTGATGGTGCTGGAGTCCCTTATTAAGACCAATGTACCAACATTAAACACCCAATCGTCGTCCACACAACTGTTTTTAGCATAACTGCCTGTTCCACGCAACTGTTTTTAGCATAACTGCCTGTTTGTTTACTCTCCACGTTCTGTTTAGTCATCTTCTTATGTTAATTTTCTCTGCCTTTTTAGTCACTTTTTAACTCTTACCTTGGTAGGTGATGTGAAACGTCGGTGTAATAAACGATACCTATGAAAGACATGCCTTACCTCTTCAACCTGGATGTTGGTCAGGTCTGCTACCCCTATGACTCTTCTATATATATATATATATTATATATATTATGACGGAACGTCAATAATTTGTGTAAAAAAAATCTAAATAATTATTTGTGTAACTATGAAATTATCGGGTGTTTAATGTTCAACGCCATCTATTATCAGTTATGTTAACTATTCTACATTATCCTTGGTTTCTTTTCCTTAACTTAGTCATACAGAAATTTGCATTCCTTAGCTTTCGTTACACTTGTAAATTGTATTTTTCGTTAGAGAACTATTCAGTGCAGTGTTGAAAATAGCTTTTTCTTTTGCTTATCATAATTAGTGTTTTTGTGATATTTCGTGTGAAAGTAATTATATTGGAATTTAAGTTTTTTATTTAAGTATTAAATTAACGATTGTCTTTAGTGTTTAATTAAGATCCTGCTGGATTGGAGAGGTAATTAAAAGTGGTTAAAATAGCGGTGGTTTAAAATAGAGGTGAAAATAAATAATAAGTGAAGCAGACAAAAAGAATATTTTTGTTGGTGGTGATATTTTAAATTTATGAGGGATAATTGAGTGATTACAGACCAGCAACATCCCACACCTAGCCACCAGGTAAGATTCACTCAAGTCCCGTCATAATATATATATATATATATATATATATATATATATATATATATATATATATATATGATATATGATAAATATTATATATAGATATAATATATATATATATATATATATATAATATATATAATAATCTTTCTCTCTTTCTCTTTTCCTCTCCCTCTCGTTCCTTTCTCTTATTCTCTCTTCCTCTCTCCAACAATCACTGTTTCTTACCCTCTTTCTTCTCAGTAATACCAACTCTCTCTCTCTGTCTTTTTTTCTCTTTCTTCTCCCTAACACCCGGTCTACTCTCTCATTTTTTCTCTCTTTCAACCCCCTTCTAAAGCCACCCTCTTTGATGTCTTCATTGATGTTTACCTTATAGTATTCTTTTCCAAATGATAAGTCATATGTTACAGAAATTTGTAAAGTAACTAAGTCTAAGGGCATAGCCAGCCCCGTTTCATGGGCAGAACCAGCTCTGTTTCACGGAATCCCTTCTCACCCTTCGGAGGGGGGAGTAGAAATTTTGGAACCCCGGGCTCCCGAACATAGGTCTCGACCTTCCCGAGGTGGAAACCCATCTCCGTTCCGAATCTCAGTCCCGTCACCCCGACGGCCCGGGCCCCCATACCAATCATACATACTTACATACAAGCTATACACACATTGCCAAATATATGATATATATATATATTATATATATATATGTGTGTGTGTGTATATATATATATATATATATATATATATATATGACCTGATTTTCGATCATACAAGGCTTCTACCAGTACAATGAAACGCGTAAGATAAAATTAACACGTGTATTTTCCTTAATAGTTACACAGGCCCTGTTGCTAATAATAGGCTACTAATTATATGATTATTATATAGTCGGAAGGTACTCTAAGGCGACACGCGCCGACCACTGTCTTTGCGACGCGCCCTGACCCGTCGACCACTAATTCCCTACTGACTCTTAACTTTTCAAACTGAACTTGTTTGGGTCACAGGTCTAAGCTGATTGGCCTCTTATAATTGAAAGGAATCATAAGGGTCTTCGATGTATGGCACTCATTTGAATCACCCACTCCACGCCACCAACGATCATATGGGTATTCGATGAATCAGCAATATCTATCTGATCGTTACTCTCTGATCACACATAGCTACGCACAACACATTTAGTAGATTTCCGTTATGGTCTCTCTCACACATGGATTTTCTATACAGATCGCAGCTTTCATATATATATGATATACTATATAAATATAACTATATAATATTGATATATGTAGTTACTAATATATGAGAAGTTGAATTTAGAGATAATTTTAATCTATATATGATAATAAATACATTTACACACACACCACACACACACACACACACACACACATATATATATATATATATATATATATATATATATATATATATATATATATATACAATATATATATACTATATATATAATATATATATACGTATATATATATATATATATATATATATATATATATGTATATATATATAATATATATATATATATATATATATTCGTATTCGCACATGATATTAGAAGGATGCAGTCCATAGTTAATAGTTTACCTTGAAGCCATATCCCATTCAGTCCTACAGAATTTTAGGACAATCGACTCAGTCAGAAATTCAAACAGGTCCTTAGCTTTCGAGCCGCCAGGCTCAAAAGTTAATCATCTGAAGCCACTCATATACTAATTAATCCTGCCGACGTTGATGAACGTTCATCTCTACATTGAAAACAGAATTAGGCTCCTCCCCTTGCCCCAACACACACACATACATACACACACACCCCACCCAACTAGGTCTGCTTCCAAAAAAAATCAAACGTATCGCCTACGCAAAGGCGTATGACTGCGCAATTTCAAGTACATGTGCTTATACAAAAGAGCTTGGATATTATTATTATTATTCAGAATGTACATATGATCTTGTGGAACAATGCAAGAACACCCCCGTTGCCTTGGTTCTCTTTTGGTTGACATAGAGCAAAATTTTGTGGAAATATGATTTATAAATATAATCAACAAAATGGCGTAAATTAAGTTAGCCATTTCGGAGTTTCAATACCTAACACCTGTGTCATACCTTGATAATCCCAACTACTTTATGTGTGCATTATATCAAGTCCTGCCCTATACGCACTACATCGTACGATTAAATACATACAATATCAGTTTTGTAGTGATGAGTTTAAGAAATATTTGCAAAAGAATTATCCTTCTTCAGCTTTGCCCTATTTGGGGATTTTAGACGTTGCAAAATATGATTGCGCGGTGATAAAGGTATTAATCAGCAAAGCAGTTTGTTGACAATTTTAAATGAATTCGGTATTCCGTATATGAATATCTCTTACTTAACGGTGCACCCACGGAAGTTTGGCTTAAATATTCGTAACTGTTCGATGAGATGGACTTACCAACAAAAGCACGCACACACAGATTTGTGTGCGCGCGCCTGTGTTTGTGTGTCCATCTCACCGGCTAGTGACGAAGATTTAAGCTATGATTTAGTGACAAAATCACAGCCTTCGGGAGAGATTCCGAGAGAGAGGTGGCCGGCCATTCGTCGATTAGTCATCCGTGGGAGACCTTCCAATTTCCTCCCGTTTGACAAGTCGGTTTGGTGTTGTTTCTGGTCTGACGACATCAGTCTGACGTCATCAGTCTCGCAGCCGGGAGCATGGAAATATACTATGAGCCTTCTCCGTGGTGGTTTCCTTCGGAACGCTTCCATAGTTTAGTCTTTATTTGTGTTTGTATGTATACATACATAATATATATATATAATATATAATATATATATATATATATATATATATATATATATATATATATTATCTCGTTCCTTCAAGATGGAGACAGACGAGCCTCTGGAACCATTAAAATGAAGAATCTCTTCTCGTGGTGTAGTATGAAAAGCTTCACTAACGTTCCTGGATTTGAAAGGCTCCGTGGGTTCGCGCCCCGGTCCAGGCAAGTCTATTATCGAGAAAAAAAAAAAAATTCCCCTTCGGTTAAGCATATATGAAAATATATTAATTCCGAGGTAGAGCGAATTAGATATTAAAGGACATTGTAGCTCAATATATGTATATGAATCACGGAAATGTGATATGACTTATATATATATAGGTGTGTGTGTGTGTGTGTGTGTATAAGCCAGTAGATAAACGAAATACAGGAATAGAAAAATCCTTCAAAATTGCGTACCTTTCATTTTTCCATAATGTGTAGTATGCAGCTGCGTGAGTATGCATGAAAGTGCCAATAGCAAGAAAAGAATTTCAAGTATTGGATATACAGTACTAGTTTAGATAATACAACGCTACGGGGAACTAGTCTGTCGGTAAAAGAATAACAGAAATAAGATGACACAAGCAAGGGTGGGTCATTAGAGGTCTGGAAGCTCTCGCTACTGTTCGTATTATTGTGTAATAGGAATTTCAAGAGCAGGAACCAGGGAGATATATATATATATATATATATATTATATATATATATATATATATATATATATATTATATATATATATGTTATGAGTCTGATCACATATATGCATTAAGCTACAAATGTCCATTAATATCTAATTTTCTCTACCTCAGAATTAATATATTTCATATATGTTAACTGGAGGGGAATTTTCAGCGGACAATAATTTTGCTGGCTCCCGGGCGCGAACCTAGGAACCAAGAATCAGGATGTACAGTGAGGCACCTTTAACCACACAGCTACCATGAGAGGTAGAGCGAATTAGATATTAAACGTACTTATTTCGTAGCTTAATGCGTATATATTGTGACGAAGTGCCAAGTATCTGATTACTACACTTACCATTCATTAATTGTTACCTCACAACAGCCAGACACCTGAACCCTCATCACAGGTACTAAACGACTAAATACTCTAAAGGCAACAGTGATCGCTTAACAACTTACCAGTATTGCAGGAAATCTGACAAAGTTCATCAAAACAGGTGTGAGGTACTCTTGTAAGTAATCAAATTAATCAAAGGGCATCACTCCATCAACAATTTTAAGTCTAAGTATTTCCCTGATTTCAGAAGTCTAAGTACTTCCCTGGTTCTAAGTCACTTCAAGTTAATTGAAGGAAAACAGATCAATTACCACTCTTTGTTTCTACCTAACATCAATATAATCATAATTAAATACTGGTGTAAAATAAAGAAAACACTTATAAAATTTTTAAATACAAAAATTTATTATTAAACTCAAAATTTATAAGTGAAATTCACATCAGGGAAAATTACTGTTATTTGAAAACAAAGCAAAGTTTAATTAATTCTTGAATCAATTCAGTAAAATTACATCAAAATTAATTTATCACAAAATTCAAGAAAATTAATTCAATCAAAATTCAAGAGTGTTAGGTAATAATTGAAATTTGGAAATTAATTAACAAGTGCTAAACAATAATAAAACTTGAAAAGAATCCTAAGTAAATGCAAAATAATTCACAAGTGTTAAATTTAATTAAATGTGCAACGATTAAGTAATGAAAATAACTAAGTTAATTAAATTGCGAATGCAAATGAAAACACAGAAAAATGTGGAAAATACCAACATGGCAAAAAGTATTAATCACACAGAATATAAAATAAAAACACACACTTCAATAAGAAAATGAATAAATGCTCAAAACATAAAAATCACTTCAAATGAAACAAACACAAAACCCAAAAATTTGCAATGTGTAAAAATGTAAATCTTTTCACTCAAACCATAGTAACTATTAGTTATTAGTTCTCTAAACTATCATAACCAATAGTTATTAGTTTTTATCAAACCATCCTAACCATTAGATATTAGTTATTAGTTATTAGTTGCAACTAATAAAAATATAACACACTTTACCTTGGTATACCAACTTCTTACTTCAAAAAAATTCACCAATTCACAAAAATAGGCACCGTTACACACAATGTTTGTTCAGATTCCACAAAAAGTACTAAATAACACCAAATAAACTCTAAGAAATATCAAATCTGAAATCTACAAGTTACGAGTGACCATTTTATGTTACGTTAATATCAATTATGGCGAGGCAGAGAGAGAGAGAGAGAGAGGGAGATGTCTGAATGGAACGTGGTTTTAAGATGCAATGAATAACTTCTCCCTTACGGAAGCTGGACAGTGGAGATGACACAGAACGTTTTGGGCAATAATTTTTTCTAGAAGCTTCGAAAGTGACGCAACTTTACAGACAAAATGTGAAATCTGCACGTGGTTTTGACAAAGACGAACGCATATGAAACCATTCTGCTCAACAAAGACACGTACTCAATGAAACAGACTCGAGCAAAAGTCCCTATCTGACGTGATAACAGGATTCCCAAAACACAACGAAGACTCGAGGTCTCTTATCAAACGTGTTGACAGATTAGGAAAGCAAAGCAGAAACTTCGAGGTCTCTTATCGCAAGGTGTTGACATAATAGGGAAACAACTCTAGCTTCGAACGGACAAAGAAAATCTCTCTCTTTCTACATTCTACGTTATATATTCTTTTTACATTATGTTATGCGAAATCTGAACACACATTTAAAACATCCTAATTCTAAGCTAGCTAGGAATCTGAAAAAATTTTGCCAAACTCTACATAACATTTTATACAGTCTAAGAGGGGATATATGCATTTTGAAAGTAGCAATATATAATCATATATATATATATATATATATATATATATATATATATATATATATATTATATATATTGGAAAGTTTAATTAAGAAATATGAAGATGATGAAAAGAAGGTGATACCGATACATTGCTACATTATTTATCCTTAAGGCTCACTATCAAAGCTAAACAACGGAAATGACCGGCAAAAAAAAAATTTTTCTAGATAAAAATCAATGTGATAACAATTCAAGTCAATATAAGTCAAAATTAGTACCGTACATGATATGATACAGAAATAGAAAAATATGGCTAAAACCAATCTTCTTTCCCACCGTTATCCCTACATTTAGGGGTTGGTTGCCTGATGCGCCTTCTCCATTGCCTTCTACGTATCAAAGGCATCACCAGGCATGGGTTATTGTTTGGTAAAGGGCTTTTTTCATGACCGCATGCCCTTGCTGTCATCAACCACAGTTATTGGCAGTGGGCCTAGCCTTTTACTAAAATGTACGACTGCAAAGCAGCAGTTTCCACGGTTATTGGCAGTGGTCCTAGCCTTTAACTAATAGGTAAGACTGTAAGGCAGCAGTTTCCACAGTTATTGGCGGTGGGCCTAGCTTTTTACTAAAAGGTGAGACTGTAAGGCAGCAGTTTCCACAGTTATTGGCAGTGGGCCTAGCCTTTTACTAAAAGGTAAGACTGTAAGGCAGCAGTTTCCACAGTTATTGGCAGTGGGCCTAGCCTTTTACTAAAAGATAAGACTGTAAGGCAGCAGTTTCCACAGTTATTGGCGGTGGGCCTAGCCTTTTACTAAAAGGTAAGACTGCAAAATAGCAGCTGTCCTTTTAGTTGCCTTTTACGACACGCAGGACCTATGGTGGTAGTATTCTTACACCCCTACCACAGGATCATGGCTAGAACCAATCTAACACCACAAAATATTAACACTGAATGACCTCAGAAATCATGCAGAATGAGGAAAGAATATAGGCTACAACTCCTTGCTACCAACAGAGGGCCAGAGGAAGACTGGCTACTTACAATGCATTTCAAGGACCGCAAGTCATTGTTTTTCTCAAATGTCTTTCAAACTAATTATTTGATCGAAATGATACTTTAACACGGTGTACAAGACACCTCGCCTTAAAATTTTGGTAATATAGTGCATTGTCAAATGGTGTTAGTTACGGCATTCACTATTGACTTACAAGGTGTCGCCAAGCATTGCCAACCTATGCTTTTCGAACGTCCTTTACTCCCATCCCGTTCCTCCCTACCTCCCTTCCTCCTTCACCCTTTTCCTCCTCATCCCTCCCTCAACCCACTTTCCTGACCTCCCTGGCTCCTCCCCCTGCCCCTTTCCAGTAAACATGAATGTAATAAATATGTTTGTTTTTGTAGAATCTGTGTTCATTTAATTATTGTTACTGTATTTTCTTAAATTGTGTAAATGGGAGTAGGCTAAAGAGGGTATGACCGTCACCCTGTTCACCAAAGTCTCCTCACTTCCTCTAAATCCCTCAAGTATGTGGAGCTTTGTCTACTCCCTTGATGCTCACCAGGTGAATTGCTATAAAGGAAAAAAATAGAAAATGGGTATAATCTGGGGGAAACTGCTATCATAATATCATTGTATATGTGTGTTTCTCTATTCATATCACACTGCAATTTTATTTCTACTAATCTAACGCCAGTAATAAGGATGTAATTCTTGTACCGTATACTGAGTTTAGTGAATAAGTTAAGTTTCATACCTCTTGAATTATATTACTTATCATTAATGTAAGTGTTACCTATTACCCTATATTCAGGCACTTAACTTATAAGTTTTTTTTTTTTATATAAAGAAGGTATCCAGTTTTCGCCTCATTCATAATCAGTCAGGAAATCAAATTTTCTTATGTCTTTCGCAGGTTTGTATAATCTATTTTGTAGCATCGCAAACTGTCATAATTGGAGAGTCGCTCGAGTTTTATTCCTTTACGGCAACAGACCAAAAATGCTGGTGATATATATTTGTCAATAGATTTCATCACTTATATAATCTGAACATACTTGTTGCTTATAAATTTGAATGATTTTGAATGTATATAAAAATGAAAATGAATATGTCGCTTGATCTAAACACTTTCCCAAGTGATATTTTGTTTCATTTAGAGGCTATATTTATATCTATATTTTTAGCTATCAACGCAACACACATAAGGCATTAGGCAGTGCTATATATTCTCAAGTCTACCTTACTTCACGAGTGCATCTTAAAGAGAATGATGTTTACTTTATTATTATCCCGTGAAAATCAGGTAACCAAACTTAAACCTCACAGTTTAACCGACAAACCAGTATATAATTAACACTACTATTTAGAGTGGTTAAGGAATTATGAAATCTGCCTCTCTCTCTCTCTCTCTCTCTCTCTCTCTCTCTCTCTCTCTCTCTCTCTCTCTCTCTCTCTCTCGTGTATTAAGTATTATCATAGGTTGAAAAGAGATGAAAACATTTGAGAATATCAGGGAACTTTATTCACAGTCTTCGTCAAGGAACGAATCATCCTCGTTATCACTGTCGATGTTGATAATTACGGGGTCTACAGGTTTGTGGATGTTATCCTCTAACTAGTATTCGCCCTCGAAGGCTCTGCGCCGTCTCACTTACCTATTGAGGTTGATCCTTAATCTATCGTTAGCTTTCCCCATTATTTACATGGTTTGGAGTCGTAGTATTGCAAATGCATTTCTGCAACGACGCGAACAAAGTAACATGGCGGCCATGACAGCGATGAAAAATCCGTATTCATCCCTTAGCATTACGGTATTACCTGACACGCCTAGGATTCTATAAACAGAATAGATTGGGAAAAATTAACCATTATTATGATAACTATGTCAAGCCTCCCTATCCTCTTCGTTATGAACGCTCCAATTATCTGCTGGTACTGGAAAATATAATGGAAAACGGTATTTTATCCCAAATTGTAAATTGTATAGAAGTATTGGGGGGAGAAATGAGGAAAACTGCGATAAAGAAAGAGTGAGAGAAAGGGAGGGAGGGGGAAAGGGAAGGGATGGGGGATAGCAGACGTTCGAATCTTTAAATGACTCCTGCTGACTCTTACGACTTTGCCTTGAAAAGTCAAGAGCAAACGCATTAACTAACACCATTTGACAATGAACTATATGACCAAAAATTGGGAGGAGGTGTTTTGTACATTGTGTCAAAGTACCATCTCTATCAAATGATTAGTTTGAAAGATATTTGAGAAAAACGATGACTCGCCGTCCCTGAAATGCATAATAGTGATGTGTCAGGATGTTTAATATTTACCACATCAAGAATTGTAAGGCGGGCTATTCCATCATATTACAGCAAAGTAAAGCCTGTTTTTAGGCCGACTCAAAGATGGAAATCAGTCCCCACTTTCAGCACGTGCTGGCGAAATCAAGGTAAGTCTCAAAACTACATCTTGGACAAGTTGCATGGGCAAATTATATATATATATATATATATATATATATATATATATATATATATATATATATATATATATATATATATATATATATATATAATATGCAGCGGAACTGCGATGCCAATAATTGAAGCGAAGCAAGATGCAATAATGAAAAAATACAGAAAATTACATTGACTTTTTTCGGTAGTTCCATATACTGTTCAGCAGAATTCAAATATTTCTGGAAAGAACAACGCAGTTATATATTGTATGCAAATATTATACAAATACATAATGCTACCTTCAATTTACTTAAACTGAAAGAATATATTGTAAAATGGAAGGAAAACAAAGTGATGTAGTTAAATGTATATATATATATATATATATATTATATATAGTATATATATATATATATATATATATAGATATATATATATATTATATATATATATATATATATATATATATGTCTTTTTCAGGATTTCAGGGGGGGCAAGTGCCCCCTCTTGCTCCTATGTGCGGGCGCCCATGTGGACAAGTATATTCATAAACTACCAAGGAGCGCATTAAGAGGAGAACAGTGTCTTTCATCTTGAAAATGGCCCAATTGTTCTTGGAATCCAAAGAACCAGCTTAAGAGGATTAAGGACTTTTTTTTAATAATCCGCGTTAAAATAGTTCTCTCTCTCGTGTTTAGTTATTTGTTGTAAGTCAGAATCCTATTTTTTCTACATTCTCTTCCTATTTTATGTATTTGCTTGAGAATGAATGCATTGAAGTACAAACGAAAGGTTTTTGCACTCCAATGTTTTGCTGTCCTCGTGGCCGTATACTCATTACGCCTATTAACGCATCGTTTTTCAAGCTCTGATGACGGTTACCGAATTGTCCAAGTTTCCTAGGATATAGTAAAAATATTTCGAGTGCAGATATTTCGTCAATTCATGTTGACCTGGTAAATAAAAAACATGCACTCCCCAACAGTTTCTCCTCTTCCTCAAGAAATAGAAAGTCTAGTTTCGTTTGCTTTATTCTGGCAGTTAACGAAGCTCTTTTTTTTTTTTT
This sequence comes from Macrobrachium nipponense, assembly GCF_015104395.2. Classification (NCBI taxonomy): domain Eukaryota; kingdom Metazoa; phylum Arthropoda; class Malacostraca; order Decapoda; family Palaemonidae; genus Macrobrachium; species Macrobrachium nipponense. The sequence continues at coordinate 92,569,404 of NC_087200.1, read as the reverse complement.
CAAATATTCTCATTCATGCCGCTCGATTTACGCTTCTTCTTGCTTTAATGATCGTTTCCCACAAAGTTTGAACAGTGTTGCATTATTGGCCAATGTTGAATGGAAAGAATGTCGATGATGCAACTCCGAGTTTAATTGCTTTCATTGCATTTTCCCAGGTTGTAACGCCTCGCGTTCTACGTAGGCTGAGTCTTTTATGGAGCATTTTGGCGTGGCGCTATTGGACCGTATGAAATGCCGTAATCGAAGGTGATACGATTAATCGTGACCTTAGAAAAATCTGTGTGCGTACGTGCGCACGCGGGCGCGTGTGTGTGTGTGTGTGAAGGGAGCCAAATGGAGAAAGAGCTGCAACGATTGTAAATTCATTACATAGAAGCTCTCTTAAAAAAAAAAAAAAAATAAAAAACTCGCCTTACGACATGCATGTTACGAATTTTCTATTTTTATTTCTTGCATATATGGCGTTCTTTAAATGTTAGCAGTGGTACACCACCTGTCTCCTACATATTTTTGGTGAAGTACTTATAATGTATACTTCAACCTTTAAATCAATATGGCTGTTGAGAGTTTGTGTATTTTCTTGTATCACTGGAAGCAACACAGTCTCCATCAATTATATTTATAAGTAACAGGTCTGTCAACTAAGTTGTTGTGCTGCGATTGAGCACAGGCGAACATCAGACAGAAACCAACACTAAACGTCTTTGAGTAAATCCCTCCCAAGATCATTGCATATGGCAAGATCAGTGCCAAATCTTGCCTTCATGGGGGAGTGTGACATGGTAGGGAAGCAGTTGAAGGATTATGTTAAGTCAGGTCAGCAGAATGTTGATGGACTACGAAATGAAAGACCTAAGGAGTGCATGATGGTCGTGAGCTGGAGAGATTTTTCAGCGAAAATGGACAGAAAAAGAAAACTCTGTTAACAATTGTGGTATATCATTATTTAAGGATGTACTACTATGTTTTGCTCCTGCCTTCTTCTCTGTTTTGTAACCCGAGTTTAATACGAGTATTGTCCCATCAAAAAGCATTATCTCACTTTGTTTACATACAGGACTCTGAGAGACAATGGTGGTCAATACGTCATACCTACATATCTGTTAGGTAATTATTAGTAATATTATAGGGTAAGGATTACTAGCATTGTAAGGGATATTATCATTTACTGTTGTCATTGTAAATATACTGTACTAGATTATTAAGGAAGGAATTTGTATTTGTTTCAGACTGTAGTAATGGTTTAAGTTGAGTAAAGCTTGGGAAGCTGCAGCCAAGTGTTTTATTGTCATCACAATTTACTCAACTTAACCACAACCATGAAGAGGGTGCTGAAACCTGCCCGTCTGGATGTCGACCCAAGTTCCCCAACAGCAGCGAAGGAGTGGCAACATTGGCATAGGACATTTGTGAACTTCATCGAGGAGTGTGTAGATTGCGTCTCATACAGTGTTTGAGTATATTGAAGAGTGTGCAGACTTTGAGTCAGCTATAACTATACTAGAAAGACTGTTTGTGAAAACACCAAATGAAGTTTTTGCTAGGCATTTACTTGCAACAAGGCGGCAGAAGCCAGGTGAATCACTTGACGAATTCTTGAGAGAATTAAGGAAGTTAAGTAAAGACTGGAATTTAAAAGCTGTCAGTGCTGATCAATATCGTGAGGAATTAATTTGGGATGCCTTCATCAATGGTCTTTCTTCAGCTCACATATGCCAACGGCTCCTAGAGAACAACATGCTTGACTTACAAGGTGCCTACAATCAAGCTTATTCCTTGGACCTTGCACAAAGGAATGCTGAAGCCTACGCTTCTCTGACTGCACACACTGCCGTTACTGTTACCCCTCAGAATCCACCGACATCACAAGTTCTTCACTCAACTGCAGTGGTAAACCTGAAGTCTTTGGAAGAGGATGCCATGCACAGCTCACCTGATGTTTCTGAAAAGTCAGCAGTTGCCGCTACCTACAATGTACGAAAGAAATGCTACTTTTGCGGAGGACCATATCATGCTAGAAGTACTTGCCCAGCACGTGAAGCTACCTGTCATAAATGTTCTGGGAAGGGACATTTTGCCTGAGTTCGCTAGTCTAAATCGACAAAAGCGTTTGTAGCAACAGTGTTTAGTTTTCATATTATGACTACAGTGACAAATGTTCCTCATGGACTTTCACAGGCTGCTTCTGTAGTAACAGTTAAAGGCAAAAAGTTGAGTGCCCTAATAGATTCATGTAGTACTGAGAGTTATATGAGTGAGAAAGCTGCTCAAGAATTAGAACTGAAAGTGCATCCAAGTAGTAAGGGAATTAGTATGGCTCAGAAATCTTTAAATTCTAGTTCTCCCGGATATGTTGTGGCCGACCTCATGCTGGGACTCAACAGTCAATCTTATCCTGATACACATCTTGGTGCACTGAGGGACCTGTGTGCACACATATAATTCTTGGGCTAGATTTCCAGAGACAGCATCTAAGTGTAACATTTGAATTTGGTGGGCATAAATCTCAGTTAACTTTGAAAAACAGCAATAACTATTGTGTTCTTACAGCTGCAGCACTAGAGGAACCATCACTCTTTCATAGTTTATCACCTAATTGCTGACCAATTTCTACCAAATCCAGATGTTACAGTAAGGATGACCAATACTTTATAGGAAAGGAAGTAAATAGGCTACTCCGTGAGGGCATAATTGAACCAAGTTTATCTTCATGGCGAGCCCAAGTTGTTGTCGTGAAAAATCCAGGTGATCAGCATAAGAAGAGGATGTGTGTTGACTACTCACAGACAATTAACCAGTATACTGAGCTGGATGCATACCCATTACCAAGGATTGATGACATGGTGAATAATCTTGCTAAGTACCATGTGTTCTCTACATTTGACTTGAAAAGTGCATATCATCAGATACCAATTAAAGAGTCAGACAGGAAGTACACTGCTTTTGAGGCAAATGGTGGTCTGTATCAATTCTGCAGGATTCCTTTTGGAGTAATGAATGGAGTAGCTGCTTTCCAGCAAGCAATGGACAAATTAGTAAAGGAAGAAGGTTTGCAGGGTGCTTTTCCTTATCTTGACAACATCACAATTGCTGGAACTACACAAGAAGAGCATGATCGCAATGTAGATAATTTTCTAAAGGTTGTGGAACGAAGGCGGCTAACTCTAAATGAATGCAAAACCATCAAATCAGTGCGCTCCATAAAAGTTCTAGGTTACTGTGTGAGGAATGGACATATACAACCAGATCCTGAGAGACTTCGTCCACTGCAGGAACTATCTCCTCCAACAGATCTGGGATCCCTAAGGAGAACTCTAGGTATGTTTTTTTAGCCAGATGAATTCAAGATTTTTCAAATAAAAGTCAGCCCTTTGCAGCTACAAAGAAGTTTCCTCTAGATGCAAAAGCTCTAAGTGCTTTTAACCAACTCAAAAAGGAACTTGAAAATACCACCCTGTATTCAATTGATGAAAACGTGCCATTTGAAGTGGAGTGTGACGCATCTGATGTCGTTGTCTCTGCAGTTCTAAACTGCTTTATGTCCAGAACACTGCAAGGGAGTGAACTTTGCTACCACATTGTTGAGAAAGAAGCTACTGCTATCATAGAAGCACTACCTGGCCCGGAGTCATTTTACTATAATAACTGATCAGCAGGCTGTAGCATTCATGTTTGACAATAGAAAGCGTACTAAGATAAAGAATAACAAGATACATGAGTGGAGGGTGGAACTTGCAGCTTACAGCTATACAATACACTATTGCCCAGGGAAGGAGAATGTGGTTCCTGATGCTCTTTCCCGAGCCTCCTGCTGCTCAACCTTCTCTACTTCTACACTTATCGACCTTCATAATGGCCTTTGCCATCCTGGGGTTACCCAACTGTTGCACTTTGTAAGATCAAAGAACCTCCCGTTTTCCACAGATGATGTCAAGAGGGCCTATGCTACTTGTAGGATATGTGCAAAGTTAAAGCCTCGGTACTGCCAACCTCCAGCAGGTACTCTCATAAAGGCCACTCAACCAATGGAGAGACTCAGTACTTCATGTAATCCATACATGCTTACAGCTGTTGACGAGTATTCACGGTTTCCATTTGCTTTTGCATGTCCTAACATGAGTACCGAGACTGTAATCAGATGTCTGGAGCTGATATTTAGCTTGTGTGGGATGCCAGGTTATATCCAATCTGACCAAGGTGCATCTTTTATGTCAAAAGATCTCTAGGCGTTTCTTTCGCTAAAAGGGGTAGCGACAAGCCATACAACTCCGTATCACCCAGCAGGAAATGGCCAGGTAGAGAGATTCAATGGCATCATATGGAAGGCAGTCAAGCTAGCTCTCAGGTTCCGGAACTTGCCTGATAGTCAATGGGAACTAGTACTTCCAGAAGCACTACATTCTTTAAGGTCGCTGTTGTGTACGTCTACGAATACCACCCCTCATGAGCGGTTCTTTATGTTCCAGCGTCATTCAAGTCATGAAAGCTCCTTACCTTCATGGCTACTTGATCCTGGACCTGTATTGTTAAGAAGGTTTGTACGAAATAAGAATGAGCCATTGGTAGATGAGGTCGAACTTGTGAATAGTAATCCGACTTATGCCAATATAAGGTACCCTGATGTAAGAGATCTACTGTGTCTGTTCATGACCTAGCTCCTTGTCCTGAAGGTCATCTCTCCCATCACCCGTCAACCGAAGGAACAAGTAGTGTTCATCTTGACACCACTAAAGAATCTACAATCAAGGCTCCACCAGAACCAGTGTCACAGGAGCAGACTGTAGCAGATTCAACTCACCCAGAACAAATGAACAATGATCTTGGGCCTGAACTGAGAAGATCGTGCTTCTAGACCGCCTGTGCGCTATGGCTGGGACTAGACTTTATTAGTTCTTATTCTGTGTTTTATTCTAGTAGAGGAGAATGTGGTATATTATTATTTAAGGATGTACTATGTTTTGCTCCTACCTTCACCTTCTCTGATTTGTAACCCGAGTTTAATACAAGTGTTGTCCCATCAAGAAGCATTATCTCACTTTGTTTACATACGGGACTCTGAGAGACAATGGTGGTCAATACTCCATACCAACATATCTGTTAGGTAATTATTAGTAATATTATAGGGTAAGGATTACTAGCATTGTAAGGGATATTATCATTTACTTTTGTCATTGTAAATATGTAAGTGATTACATAATAAAAATATGGAATGTTATTCCATATATATAAAAGACTAAAACTAAAGAGGTCAACCAGATTGCTTGCAGGAATGTGATCAGACCAGAGACGATAAAGTATGTAGGCTAAGATGGCGTGCCGTCACCTGTGTTCATTCATTTGTTTTGAAACATTAGTCCAAGCTCCCTGCTTGAGACAACTACCGCGACCTATAATTCAAATGGCCTACATGATTAGTAATGTGTCTCAGTTTGTATGTATGTTCATATGTTCGAGCTACTGTCTGCTTCCCTCATGAGACCTGTACCTCTTTACCTAAGCTTTATCATGTAGAACAGGACAGAACAGAATTAGCCATCATCGTTGGCAGAAGCGATCAAGCTATCGTCATTAGAAGACCTGTACAATCATACCTGATCTTCACCATGTAATCTCAGAAGAATATATGTATTTTTGTACTTCGTGGTTTCTACTAGAACCTCACATCATTGCTGAATCATCATGAGTTTAACACATCGTCGTCATAACCAAGGAAGATAATACCGACTTCGTAAGTGATCTACAAACCCCAAGACACTCCAATGAATATGGAAGTGCAATACCAACCGACTTAGCGTAAGATTATCCCAAGTCTAACATTACCTCACAGGGCGCCTTATTATACGAGGCAACAGCCCTAATATTGGTGGCAGATTACCAGAAGAACTCTACAACGTCTTCTGAAGAAAAACCAGAATAATGAATAACGTATATCAGAAGTCAACAACGACGAAAGCAAGAGATTCTTCAAGCAACTTAGTATCATCGTTTAGTGAGCGTTTTCAGTAGTGAATAACTTCAAGAAACAAACCCGACGTGTCCTTTTCCTACGGTAACGCAAGCTTCGTCTCTCATTAGAATCATTCAAGAAAACATCGTTAGTGAGCGTTTCCGGCACTTCAAGAAACAAACCGAACGCGTCTGCAGCATCGGATCTTCAAGGGCTCGAATCATCCAAACAACGTGCACGGGGAAAACTGAAGCCAAACCAGGTCACCCGCTAAAAACAGAAGGAGGACCAAGGCCGTGTGTCGTTATCGGAACACCGTGACTTCCCACAAAAGCAAGCTAAGTACAATTTTTTATTCATTTGGAGTAACTGAGTGTTTCCTTTGCTGGTCGAATTTTGTTATTCCTGTGGCTGAAGTTACGAGACATTCTTAATCTTACCTTTTTACAGAAATTATCTACATCATTGAGATTTCGCTACTGCGAGTTTTTTATCTTTGAGTTTCTGTTTCCAGAAGTTCTCCTGAAATATCATAATCATATACTATGTTAATTTTATCATTTTGGGTGATTATTAATCCTTTACGTAACAAATCATATTAAACAGTGAATATGCGTTTACGCAGTGGACGCCTGTATTTATACAGATGCATGGATAGGGTCGTTAGGCACCGTAGTGATTAGAAAACAGACATAAACAAATGGAACACCCGTACAAATCTAGATAAATTAGAGGTAACACTATTTCGGGTCATGACAATAAATGCTCCTTTGCAAAGTCCCGATCGCAGTTTTAGCCTTGAGTTTTTTTAGTTATATAAAATATCGAACCTCAAAGACTCGGCTTAACTTTAAAAATACGGCTGGATTGCAAGGAATAACATGTCTGTAAAAAACTTTCATTAGGCTAAATGCGCTAACCAGGATCCCTCACTATTTCAAATTTTAGCAAAGAATGAAGTAAACCACAGCAAGTACATGATAACGCAGTAGAGATAACTTATTTTAATAGTAATCGCTCAATTCTTTATAGTTCGTCATTCATACGTTCGTTGCTTTATACGTAACCAACAACAGAATGCTAAAAACACACAATACGTTGCCGATGGTAAACAGTAGTCCTAAATATCAGAGTCAAACAAAGCAAACTCGGTTACGGTGTCATCTAGTCAGACGGTCAGGGTCAGTTAAATCTGCCGAGTGTTCAAAGCATAGCACATTCCATATAAGCGACCTCAGCAGAAAGGGAGAGCGATGTTGGAAAAATTAAAAAGGAATTTCCCTATGCATCACACGACCGTATCAAGTAATCAGAGCAGGTTCTCGTTTTTTTTTAATACTATAAGTTATTATAAGTAGTGGTGGATTAAGCCCAACTGTACGCGCCGTAAAAAATTAGAATATCTTGTTTTATTCCTTTAGTACACGTAATATCCTGTATTTACGGACTCACCGTCTGTTGTTCGAACTTCCCTAATGAGAAGTCCGGATAAGCGAGCACTTACAGATACCTCTATAGTTATAAAAAACATTGATCTGTATCTAGTGTAATTGTAAGAGATCCATCTAGGGGTATACAAAATATTATCTTACCTCCTGCAAAATAAGGCATGTTTATCAAAGGAAAATTCTATAAACCTTCAAACATATTAAAATCCGTTTGAACAAAAAGAGACAGTTAATCAAATAATAACTTATATAGAAGAACAAATCATTTGTCTCATAAATCGTGATATTGTTCAACGACCCAACAGAATTCTCCCACAACCGCAGTCGCAGTTTGCATGCAAAATCTCGAGAAGCATGCACCCTCGAATGTCTTAGTGCGTGTAAAAAGACCTTGCTGGGAAATGAAATTTTAATCCTTCCCGACACTCTGAAATATAACGATTTCCGCGAACAAATCCCTAGACACGGTTGACTCGCAGCAACAAGTTAATCTAGTAATCCACAAAACCTATACATATAAATATCGCATTTTTTTTATTGTTGCTAATTTTTAATCATGCCAAACTAGTCATAGATGAATCTCTCTTATACTCTATCTAAAGTAATATCCGTAAAGTCATTCAAGCAGAGGTGATTCAGCAGAAAAAAAATTTTTTTATCTTTTATCTGAATACCAGGAAGTTTCTCCACTAGCGAGTGATCTCTGGGGAAAACGGATGTAATTTAACACAAAATACGGTCTAAGGACAAACATAAAGCTATATACGTACCTTCGTATAGACTCTCAATGAAATTTCAAAATAGAGATATATGACAAAGTTGAAAAATGTTAGTAATAGGAGTCATTAGGAAATCAAATAAGCCCATATAATTTTTCCCTCAAACGTCATGCCATAAAAGATCGGACTTGGCGTATCTGCGTAGATTTCTGTCGCTTAAACAAGGAAACGACTCCCGATAGTTTCCAGTGCCATGTACCGACGACATCTTATCTCTGTTAGGTTAGAATAAATTTTTCACCAGCTTGGACTTACTTAAAGGCTTTTACCAGATACCATTACCTAAGTGATTGTACCTCATACACCGTTTTCAGCACACTCAGGGGACATTATCAATTTTTACGTATGCCTCCGGCTTACGTTGCGCCCCAATTACAATATAGTGTTTGGAGACTTTTAGGGGATACCCTACATGCTTATATGGTTGATCTTATAATCTTTTCTAAATACCTTAGAAGTACATTTACATAGGCTACACTAGAGCTAGTGCTACAGAGACAAAGACAAATAATCTCAGAGTAAAATATCTAAATGTGAGTTTTTAAAAACCGAACATGTTTATCTAGGTTTTATGTGTCTAGTCAAGGTCTTAAAGTAGTCCATGGTAAGGTGTCGGCTATTCATAACTTCCGGTACCTATTAACGTAAAAGGGGGATACAGCACTTTTGCGCTGTAGTGGGTATTACAATCGTATGTAAATATGTAACTCTTCAATCATGACAGCTCCTTTAACAGATCCTACGAAGAAGGGCGTAGATTTATTATGGTCTAAAAAGCATCAACAGGCGTTCGATATCTTAAAAGCGGAATAATGCAGCTCACCTAACTTAAAAATCCCTGATTTAAATAAGGAATTTTTTTTTATTGCAACAGATGCCTCAGACCAAGGGGTAAGAGGGGTACTACTTCAGTAATATGATAAACAGTTCTTTCCTATAGCTTTTTATGCACGTAAACTAAAGCCCTCTAAAAGTAAATATGCAGTAATAGGCAAGGAAGGGCTAGGTATCGTTAACTCACTAGTACATTTTAAGTTCATAATCTACGGCTATCCTATTAAAGTCCTTACTGACCATAAGTCACTTACCGAGTTTTTCAAAGGCTTTAATCACAGCCTCAAAGGAATTCGGTGACATATGATCATTCAGGTTTTGGAGCCAAGTTAAGATATCTACCTGGGAAAGCAAATATCATAGCTGACACATTATCCCGCAATCCTTCACCATACTGCAAGGAACCATTAATTGGACTAAAAAATATAGAAACATCTGTGCCTATTGTTAAAACCGTATCTAAACAAGAAAATTCCTTAACCAAAGAGATCGCGAGCATTGAATATTTGGGTTGGAGCGCAGAACTGTTACAAACTGAACAAAGCAAGAGTCAGCAGCGATAAGCAAAACAATAAACACTTCGAACGGAAACAAGGGTCCGCAGCTAAGCAAAACAATAAACACTTCGAACGGGAACCCTAAAGCAAAAGTATATTTAAAGTATGTGTATCAGAATTATGTAATCAAATGTAATATTATATGTAGGTCCGTGACGAGGAAAACCCGAAGAACACAGCAGATGACTAACGACCAGGTATTAGTAATAATCTCTTTCATACCAATCATCCTAAACTGGTTGCATTCCGTCATCCAAGGTTCCCTATTATGTCACAGAAAGCCAAATCACTGTTTTACTGGCCTACAATGCTTACAGATATAAAAAGCACATAACTAATTGTAACACGTGTCATGAAAACAAGGAATATACTAAGACACCTGTCAGTTTAAGGGCCTATCCCGTGCCAAATCAATCAATGAAGGAATACATGTAGAATTATTAACAGAATTACGAGTCTGACAGAGGAAATAAACACCTCTTAGTGTTAATAGTCGCCTTGACACGTTATATAGAATTAATAGCACTAAAAACAAACACCGCAATTGAGTGCGCTAGGAATATTTATGAGTGCTAAATCAGTAAACATGGAATTCAACACATAATAATAATCTGACTCAGGTGGTGTAAATCAATAATAATCTCCTTAACTCGTTTTGTGAATTCCTTTCCATTAAGAAAACCAATAATATATTTTATCACCCAGAGTCAATCGGTTTGGTAGAATAAGAGATAAATAAGAAAGTGTCAATGTCTTATGAGTTACAACTTGTGATATTGGATCCAAACTGGATTATAGCGGTTCTCGCGGTTTTAAATACCTTTATCATTCATATCTTGTATCTATAGAATTGATACTGCAAGTAGCCTTATACGGTACGCCGCTAGAACACTTTTCCACATATTCAAGCCAACCATTAATTTATCAAATATATATAAAAAATATATAAATAAATAAATATAAAAAATAAAATAAATATGGATACAAGTATAATACACTCCGTAAGAAGTCGGAAGGGTTACAAATTATAATAAAAAAGGAATCACGATAAAATCAATAAGCAAAACGTAACCATAGGTTAATTAAATATCCAAATATATATGCGTAAAGATTTGAACTCTAACTTAACGCTTTAGTAATGACAAATAAGCTAAAAGTTCAAACACATATCAAAACCTACTGACATATTGTCTGTGCCGGTGATTTATATTCGTAGTCAATGGAAAAAAAAAATAAATAATAAATAAATAAAATTACATAAAATAAAAGAGATTTTAAAGTCAGGAAGTCTAGAAGTGAAAATGTATATCTATGCGAATAATCTTATACAGGGCAAATAGTATATGTAAAATTTGTATGGAAACCTTTTTTCATTAGTTTGAATAAGGAATATCTAATTTAACATAATTACATTAATTTACAATCATGCAGATTTCCAACATGAAACTAATATATTGTTCAATTTTGGTACTGTTTTTTTCAGACATTCTTCTCATGTGGGTGAAGTATTAAAACATAAAATACCCAATTTATACTAAAGTCGTATTTATTACAGCAAGTAACGTAACTCTTAGCTGGCTGAGAGCAATCTCCTGCCAAGTGACGACGTCATCATTGCCGATTCATCATTGTTCCTTTTAACCTCAATAAACCGCTAGCAAAGCAGGTTGGCTGGAGAAAGGAATCTTAGCTCATGAACTTCACATGTGGTTCATAGGTCATGATGACATACATAGCCATAACCTATTCTTATCCGCATTGCAATGCAAGCTTGGTTAAGGACTTGCAATCGTTTTAAAATTAATGAACAAAATAAGCAAATAGAATTTCTATAACATCAAAATGAATTATTTTTTTTCTGAACCTCATAGACAATTAGAGTCAATAATTCAGCTTATGACATTGGTAAACGGACATTTAGAAGTATCAGGTCATGTATATGAAATATTTACTTGCAACATTAGCCTATGACAATTCAAGTAAATCACATTCATGGGAAAATGTCACATTTTCTTGAAAAACCCAAAGTTTATATAGAAATTAGTTACATAATGGGTTCTTTCATAGCATCTCTTGCCTACAAATTAACCTCAGAGGATGCGCGGGAGAAAATTGAATATGAAACTTTTGTTAGGGGCACATAGGATCGGATTTTATCACAACTTAATTTCAGTTAGCATAGAGAAATACAGAATCATGATTAATATTCTCTTTGACTCTTATGTTGCCTGGCAATCTTACAAATAGCTCCGTTTTCCACTTCTTTGTCTAGTAACTTACTACCAGTAATATCGAATTTTCTTTGGGATTCGTATTGATATCTGTTTATTTTTTTATAATTATGGATATTTTTACAGTCATCAGAGACCTGGATAGGTTCACTCATTGTTAATGGCATGGATAAAGAAGTTTGTACAGCTGACTCTTTTGAATTCCATAAAATATCAGCGAATTCATGTGGGTTAAGTCTGGTCTTAATGGCTCTCTCCCTCCCGTATTTGATGTTCTGAATTTCACTTGCAGGCTGATTAATGGAACCTGGTTACAGTATCCTGCAGTACGAGAGTTTCACATCGCAACTTCAAAAAAATCGTTCGTCGCTGCGGACGACGGCAGTCAAGTAACAACCGCCTACGATGTGAAAGGAATAAGCACCATCATAAGTGAACAAGCTTATTTAGAGGACTTCTTCGACCGACACCCATATCCCGTCGTTAATCTCGTTTCAATGCGGAATGCTCCGGCGGCTGTCGGAAATCGACTACAAAAGGGACATACTTCCGACAATTACGACCAGAGGGATATTCAACTCTACATTGCTGGTGAAGGACTCGTGCTGGGGATGATTTTATTCATCGCGAACATATTCGTGTGGCTTAGGATGCAGAGAACAAGTATGAGCGCAAAATAGAACGTTGGACCCCGCCCAGGCAAATTTTCCCCTTGTTTTAACCATTTGGAATTGGCCATTTCATTTGGCTATAGGTGGTTGTCTGGAACTGTGCAATGGACGAAAAGTTGTTCGAACGCTAGTTAAATGTGTAGTAGTATAACCTCGGTCATGTATCCTATATATAAAGTATCATGTATCCTATATATATAAATGATCATAAATAACAGAATCGAAATATATCTTTGCGTGTACGCACTAGGAATCTATTTAAAGTGCACATATATTAATCATAATTATATGAATCCATATACATATGTATAAATAAATCAGGTAGGCTATAATCAATCTGTTACCTTTTATCTTACCAATAACTGCAGACATATAACAGTTAGCATAAAAATCAATGAATCAAACAGCATAAACATTAATAATTTTATCAATTCATATATAATATTTTTATCAGTTAAAATATGGTTTTTATCATGTTAATCTTTATTTTATGCGATTATCAGAGTACATTAGTATTTTCTGTAGCATGTGTATCTTAAAGAGATGAAGTGAAAAACTGTATCAGTATATATCACGTGATCACTATTATTTACGAATATCATTATAAGCATATTGTGTCTTATATCTTATTACTTGAATCTGTATTTGTGTACACCATGAATTTTTTTTACTTATAAGTATTTTCTATATATCTATATGTATTCACATAGTATCTGTATCACACTCCTATAAGTCAAATGCAAGTCAAGCTTGAGTAATATTCAGTGGTTGATTTTGGTAGCTGACCGAGCTTTTATGTAAGTGATTACATAATAAAAATATGGAATGTTATTCCATATATATAAAAGACTAAAACTAAAGAGGTCAACCAGATTGCTTGCAGGAATGTGATCAGACCAGAGACGATAAAGTATGTAGGCTAAAGGTGGGTACACACGTGAGAGCCGAACCTTGTATGTGTAACCGAGTTACGCATATACGGATACAAGGTATCAAAATGTTGAGGACAAACCGTAACCACGTTAAACACGTAACTTCATTACAATCCACTGCGATCATCAGTCTGTCTCTGTCCGGGTTGTTTACCGACGATGGCCACCATGCAAGTAGCAGCTGCCCCGTATATTTATACACATTATTTAACGAAGATGAAGCGAAATAAAAGAAGATGGTGGCAATCAAGGTTATATACTAGAAGGGTAGAATACAGTGGTCGGGAATTACTCGCTGACATGAGATTCCAAGAAGTTTCTGGCCACAGTAAAGTCTGTTCTTCGTAATAACTAATAAATTGAAGGACCTCTTCCTCACTCCAATCAGCCATGGTAGAAATATACGTACTGACTGATCAAAACAGGGGACTCTACTATGGACGGCCTTGTTCATAGTCGGTGTTAACAAGTTCAGCAACCTCTGTTGATACGCGTGTCATACAGGTCCCGTCCACACATTGCGTAACGTTCAAAGAGACTTCCCTTTGATTCGGGGCCCAAAAACCGACAATTGCCGGGACGGAGGGCGAATGGAGCCTCGAACCTCGCGGGTTCGGGTTCGAGGAACTGTCCACACTTGCGTTTTTGTTACAAGAATCGGTTACAATACAAGGTTCGGTTCGCACGTGTGTACCCACCTTAAGATAACATGCCGTCACCTGTAGTCATTCATTTGTTTTGAAACATTAGTCCAAGCTCCCTGCTTGAGACAACTACCGCGACCTATAATTCTAATGGCCTACATGATTAGTAATGTGTCTCATTTTGTATGTATGTTCATATGTTCGAGCTACTGTCTGCTTCCCTTATGACTTGTAACCGAGATGGTAGTGGAACAGAATAGAGTTAACCATCATCATTAGAAGACCTGTACCTCTTTACCTAAGCTTTATCATGTAGAACAGGACAGAACAGAATTAGCCATCATCGTTGGCAAAAGCGATCAAGCTATCGTCATTAGAAGACCTGTACAATCATACCTGATCTTCACCATGTAATCTCAGAAGAATATATGTATTTTTGTACTTCGTGGTTTCTACTAGAACCTCACATCATTGCCGAATCATCATGAGTTTAACACATCGTCGTCATAACCAAGGAAGATAATACCGACTTCGTAAGTGATCTACAAACCCCAAGACACTCCAATGAATATGGAAGTGCAATACCAACCGACTTAGCGTAAGATTATCGCAAGTCTAACATTACCTCACAGGGCGCCTTATTATACGAGGCAACAGCCCTAATAAATATACTGTACTAGATTATTAAGGAAGGAATTTGTATTTGTTTCAGACTGTAGTAATGATTTAAGTTAAGTAAAGCTTGGGAAGCTGCAGCCAAGTGTTTTTATTGTCATCACAACAATATTACACTGTGAATGCGTTTAGAAAATACTAGACCCAAACTTGTAACTACAAGTGCTAATCTACAGAGTTTTTATACTTTAGTCAGTTCTTCATGTTAGTTAAGATTTGTTTGGCTTTGCACTTCCTTCTATGAAGAAAAAAATAACCACAATCACAATTATAGGTTCTTATTTACTTAATCGGACTACAGGATTCTTAAACCCTAAAATTAATTTTTTAACATAGAAGTAGCAACGGTTCATAAGTGCCATCTTATGTGATATTTTTTCGGAATTGTGTCTTGCTTTCTTAAATTTACTTAACACTTGTCATTTCAGGGCCAAGTGGGAATAGTAATCTGATCCAGATTCGTTGACGCGACAGTATTGTTGATTACCAGCTGAATTGTTTACCACGTTAATTGTACTTTCGCGTTTTATGTCCCACTGGTTCACTTGGGTGCTACTGTGCAGAATACTGTGATGGTAGCCTAAGGAGTTCTGAGAGTAGTAGGTCAGAGGTCAGACTACAGTAAAGAAGCTAAGGACCGGATCCCACGGGCCTCAGTTCATCTTCCAGAAAAAAGAAAGACCATGGGTATTCATCATTTAAGTTACCCAAATCATAGGATGCTAGCAAGAGACATGACTCGACCTTTGAGATTTCTAAACATAAAGAATCCTCTAGTAACTCATTTGTGGATTTCCAAGAGGATACTATGTATGTCTCCACCAACAATGGGCGGATGAGGAAGGGATATCAGAAATCTCCCTGATGAGCCTGAATCAGAATATAAACACAGGAGGGTATCTGGGGCATTCATTGATGGAATGGGAATGCATTAGGAGATAATGAGGTCAAGACTTAATATTTTAGATTGTTCTAGTTGCTGTTGGTAACCCTATATCCTATATGATCTTTACTGTCTCTGCCTATCAGTGGTTTTAGAAGCATTCACTTTCAATGTTTTCGTTTTCTTATGAAGGTACATTTTTAGGTGGTATGCGTTCCACTTTCAGTGTGACTAATATATCCCCTCATCAATTGGTACCTACTCCGCATTGCTGTTTAATGTTAATTATTTGAACCATTATAATAGAATAAACATTATAAATAACTGTATTTTGACTAAAATCCGAGATTTTGTCAGATCAGAGCAATCTGAATAAATACATGAACTACAAAATGTAAAGCCGTTGTTTCATACTCGCTAGGCTATAACAATTGCTATATTATACGTTCTGGAATTAGAGTTTCCAGAATTTGCCATATTTGTTGAATGGTCCCTTCTTGCTCCAGTGATAATTGTGCCACCACTTTCATTTCCAGTGAGTATTTAAAGAATTGTTGTAGAAATAAAAAGTATATTCTTAAATCTGAGGCAAGCCACTTTAGAGAGCTATTCTAGAGATGGCGACTCGCTTTTACTACTGACAATACTCACAAATTTGACACATCGGCAAATCTGTTGAGGGTGAGAGCCGACTCCCCGTAATTTAAGCTTGCCATGGAAGTGGAAATTGAAGAATTAGCTAAATTACTCTTCCCCGATGAAATACCAGGTATGTTGTAGTTAGCTAGCAATGATTGTACAGCAGTAAATTGTTGGAAATTGAAAAATACAGTATCAAAGTGTTTGCAAGGCTGGCCTACCATCGGCCATCGGAATCATAACGCACTTTGCTGCACGTTAGTGAATGACTTCAATTGTGCTTTATTAAAACCGGTAAAAGTTCGTTTCCTGTCCGAAGTCCAATTCCACATGGCAAACATTTTTTTTTTTTTTTAGATTTCTTCGTATTAAGTATTAGCCCTTGGGAGGTAAAATGTAGGTCCTAGCCCTGGGGTATCAATTGCGAATGATTTTTCTGGCATTAGGGTAAAACACCGCATGGTACAGGGATGGGCCATGTACGATCAATGTGTACCACCTCAAAAAAAGTACATTATAACGCGTCCTGACACTGGAGATGGGCATCAGTCGCGACTTCTTGTTGGTGAGAAACGGAGCTAAAGACCTCTACTCTCCTTTCAAAGTAAGTATTTTCTCCAAAGTTAGAAATTAAGGCCAACTTTTAGGATTTAAACAGAGTAGTGAAAAGGGTGTACACGGCAGTCCAAATCTCACCAAAACGCTTTCAACATTTTTACTTACAACTCGAAATATTTAGAAGATTGATGCCATCTCGATGTTTACGGAGTCGCTTGTGTCAATAAACTTCCCATTTCCTGTGATAAATCCGCACACCACTTGTACCCACAGACGCTGGGGCACTTTCATCACAACAGTCGGAACACGGAAACTTACCACGACGTTTGTTAGTAAAATAAATAGTAAAACATCAATATTTTACATATTTTTGATGATTAATTTGAAAATATCCGTTATTGAAAAAGTAACTCGATTCTGACTCAAATTTAAGTAATTATTTTTTGGAATTGTCACGACATCTTGGCTTTCGTACCTATTGTAAATAATTTCTTTACTCAACTTTCTTGCAGAACAGTTTACCAGTTATTCATGCAGATTATCAGCTATTCATGTAATTGTTATAATCGTAATGCGCATATATATCTTTATTATTTACTTTTTGGATATATGAAGATGTTTTACGGCCGGATTATCGCTGTAGTGTGATGCAATCATTTTCGGTCCCTGGGCCTCTGTTTTCGCACCATAAGAAATTATGGGGCCGAATTTGCAATGACCAGAAAGTCGTTAAAAGAGGAAAGTTAGCATTGAGGGGCATATGTTTTGATTGAGAAAAATACAAATTTATTCAATAGCTAGCTTGTAAAAAATACTTGATTACAAAAAACTTGATTGACAACTAAGCAGCATACCTACTATGGGTTTCAGCGACAGTGCAAGCACGTTTTTGGGCAATACTACCTATTCCTGTAACGAACACTCGTATCAGAACAAGATTTTGCTATAGTGCATTACACCCAGTGCCGTAATTTATAAGGGTATCGTGAATCACTAATCGTAAAGAATAACGACACTTGTCCTTGTACCAAGAGACAAAAACTCCATTTTGCAGAAATGGATACGAACACGCGTAAAAAGCTCCACCTACCCTCTCCCCCCCCTCCACCGCCACCCCTTTCCTTCTTCCTTCCTTTGCCTTCCTTTCTCTCTCTCTCTCTCTCTCTCTCTCTCTCTCTCTCTCTCTCTCTCTCTCTCTCTCTCTCTCTCTCTCTGTTGCCATTCGGTATGTGTTCACCCTCCAAACTGGGTTTAAGACTTACACAAAACGTGGAAATTGGTGAAATTAGGCTATGTATTGGAAGTATATATACATAAATATTAAAGCAATTTTATCATTATTGCATTACTATGACAACTAGAATTCATGGAGACAGTTTATAATAATGAATCGGCATATGTGTGAAGCCTCCACTAATGTGGCAACGATGATTTTGCCATTCTTAGCATGCAAACATTAAAGGTTACATTTATTTCTGGCATACAGTTATTAAAGAAATTCAAACTACTAATATAGACTTAAATCAATGAAAAGTGCTAGCAAAAACAAAAAAGCAAAAAAAAAAATATATAATCCATTTATCCGTAGTCGTTCCTCTATGGTTTTCGGCAGCCAGATGTACGAAAAGGTTAGAAACATTTGATTGTATCTACTTTAAAAATACTATCGGTAATTTTTCGGGGTAATTTGGTTGCAAAAAAGGGATAATATACATGAATTGAATTAAAATTTTTAAATAACAAAGTAAAGTTGAACTAAATAACGAGTAAAGTAAACAACTTAGAAATAAAACTTTTGCAGTTTCGTCGTCTGCTGTTCATAACTGTGTTTGTGGCGCGCGCGCTTAGGAACCAGGAACAGCAACTTGTTTAAAGTGCAATGTGGAGTGAATTGAGACCAAAATGTGTATAATAACAATCAAATAAGCACTGTGGACTTTCAGTTGTGATGGCAGTAAGGATAAAAACCATTGATTACAAGGTAAAAATGAATTCAGTTCAAACCATGACCCCGGGAATAACAAGTTTCATACTTTCAATAATATAGGCAACAAAATGTTGTTTTATTGTGCTGATTACAACTGCAATTTTGAGTAAGATCAATAAACGTTACATATATACGCTAACATTGTTCAAATGAGTGCTGGGAAAGATGGTGGTCGTCACTGATCAGAACCTTTACATCCACACGGTAGCCGCCATATTAGATTTCAAAACTGCCTTGAAAACATATTTTACGAGGAGCGTCACATGCTTATTTTAGTTCGTATGGGGCTTTCATATATCACATTATGTTGACGAAACTTCAATCTTTTGAATGGTATGCTTGGAGTTGTAATTGCATTCTTGTTTCACCATTTAAATATCGAGTGAATAAGACCTGTCCACCGTGATAAGGGTTGGTAGTCGCTGGTGTTTCCCCCTAGTATTTTCACGCTCTTTTAACGAATCTGTCATATGGAATTGGAATTCGGACCGGAAACTAACATAATCCTTAAAGAAAACCTGTTTTTGATGGCTAATGGGCTGGGCAAACTGTAGACTAGGTGTTACCTATGTATCTAGGTACTACCTAGGCTAATTGAATATACCTAGGTAGTAGGTATAGGTTAGCTATGACATTGCTAGAAATACCCAAAGTCTTCACAGAACTTGCATGAGCCTAATTGTAACTTACCATTATTATTTACTAACTAGGCCTAGGCTATTGCAAGATGTACACAACATTGTTGCAGTATGGATATATACTAAATATTCAGAGTGCCTCAGTGGCATGATCGGTATGGTCTTGGCCTGCCACCTCAATGGCTGCGAGTTTGGTTCTCTGGCATTCCACTGAGGGGTTAGAGATGTGTATTTCTGGTGATAGAAGTTCACTCTAGATGTGGTTTGGAAGTTGCATAAAGCTGTTGGGCCCGTTGCTGAATAACCACTTGTTGCATGCAACATGAAAACACCTTACAAACAAACAAACAAACAAGATACAAACATTCATTTTATTGTAGTGTCTTACCGAACAATTATACAGCCGTGATTTCCACGAGCGGCAGGAGACTAAATTCAAATTTGGTGCGTAGGCGTCGCCAACACTGGTGGTGATGACGTCATCTCCCTCCACTCACGGGAGAACCAGGTACAATTGCCCAGGTGAATTCAATTCTTTTCCTGCCGGCGTCTGGTGAACATCGGTGGTCGGTGCGGTTGGATGACTTTGCTTCGCTTTTTTCTAGTGGATTTGATCTTCGGAATTGGTGAAGTACTCTTATTTGGCGTTGTTGTTAATTTGTATTTTGTTCATGACACTTACCTGTCAGATATATATATAGCTGTATTCTCCGAAGTCCGACAGAATTTCAAAACTCCCGGCAAACGCAGTGGTCGGCCAGGTGGTTAGTACCCATTCCCGCCGCTGGGAGGCGGGTGTCAGGAACCATTCCCATTTTCTATTCAGATTTTTCTCTGTCGCCGGTCGGTAAACAACTGTTTACAGACCTCCGCCTAGGATTTTGGAAAACTCTTTGTTCACTTGAGTATTTGATTGTCTCTTGGTTTTTGAAACTTGCTCGGTGGATTGGCATACGCGATTGTGGTTTGTCTTTGAATTTGGTTTTGGATTTCTCTAATATGTCTGGATCTTCTGCAACTAGTTTTAGAGTGTGTACTGTGCTAGAGTGTAAGGTGAGGCTACCGAAAGCTTCGGTGGATCCTCATACAGTATGCACGAAATGTAGAGATCATATTTGTTTGATGAATGATAGGTGTAAAGAGTGTGAAAGGTTGACCGAAAATGAATGGAAGACTTATGATTCGTATGTTCGTAAGCTTGAAAGGATAGAATCAGAAGATCTTCCTCCAGAAGTGCTTCTGTGAAGAGTAAGGATAGTAATTCGCATTCTAACCTTCCTGTAGAGGTTGTTACATCTAACCCTGTGTATTTGCCTTCGGGCAATGAAGTTATTGCTTTGGAAGGTATTGCCCTTTCTTCCATCATGGAGTCGATTCGTGCACTAGAATCGAAAGTGAGTGCATTGAAGACCACAGTGAAGTTTAGTGGAAACATTAGTGCCCCTAGTGTAGTGGAGGGGGCGTCAGATCGGTCCCATTGTGCCTCTAGGAATAGACCTCTGTCGGACTCCCAGGACTTCAGGGTGAATGGACATGTTGAAAACCGAAGGAGGGCTACGGGAAATTCCCACCGGTCTGGCGTCCCTTCAGCAGATCCTGTGGACGCTTCCCAGGCTGCCGAAGCGTGTGATGCGAGTACGGATATTGAAGGAGTGCTTTTCGTCCTCTGAGGCGTCCTCTCCTGACCGGGGATGGGAGCTCTCAGAGGGCCTCTCACGAGGAGTACGAGTTTGACACTAGGTGCGCACAGGCGGCCAGCGTCTTTTCTCGTCCTCTTAGGAGAGGTTTTAAGGAAGTGGGGACGCTTCACGTCCTACTTCTCGTCCTGTTCTTTCATCATCACCCGAACACTTCGAAGAATTGACGCCTAAGAAGAGAGGCAGGACGTCTTCTGATGAGGACGCTTTTGAGAACTATCAGCGTCTTAGAGTTCAAAGGAAGAAGAGGGCTCCAATTCGCCCTTCTTCGCATATAATGAGTCCTTCTCCTGAACGTGAAACTTCACCGTCTAATGAAACTCGTAGGCAATTGCGTCAACGATTGTCGGCTTTCTTCGCAAGGGGAGAAGAGGAGCCTCATCGGCGTAGAAAGGATCTTTGGCTTCCTGTTAAAAGATCGAAACAACCTTTGTCGGCTTCGCCTAGTTCTTTAGCCTCTCCTGCGTCGTCTTCTTCGGGATCCTTCAGACTCAACCGAGAACACGCAAGTGTTTCCGGAGAGAGAGTGTCCAGAAGTGGCGATGGGGACAGAAGCGTTAGATGTCGCACAGGCGGCCCTCTCTTTTGTCAGGAGGTTGAGAACGAGCAAGAGAAGCCTCGTGTCGACGTTCGACGGACTTCTGCATCAACTCGACGCTTCTATCATGAGAGAGCCTACCAACGCCAAAAGTATCAGGACGTTCCAGAAGGCTCTAGGATTCAAAGAGAGCAACGTTTAGATTATGTGTCTGATCTTACTCCTCAAGAAAGGGAAATACTGTACGAATATCGACGAAAGGCTCGTGCTTTAGAATATGAGAACTCGCAACGCGTTAAGAGAGATCGTAAGACTCACCAGGACACTGACTCGAGGACGCCCCGATACAGGTTAAGCGTCCTAAGCGAAGTTTGAAAGACGCTCGACGTCCATTAGAGCACATCCCGCTTTAGGACGCTTTTGAGGACGCTTCTTTGATGGATAAGCGTCTTATAGACATTAGAGTCCAGCGGGATCGGAAGCTTTCATTGGCACGACTTCCTGTGAGTCCTAAGTCTCGCTCCCTTAGCAAGGGCGCTCGCGATGACGATAGACACCCGACTATTCGGGATTCTCGGAAAGAGAAACGTACTCAACTGAGAGAAGATCGACAGGAATCCCGCAAAGAGGCTTTTGAAGAACCTTTGCCTTTAATGACTTCGAAAGACAAGGCTTTACAAGAGAGTCTGAAGTTTTCAAAGACAACGGCGGTTCATTCGCGCATTGTCTCGTCTATTCCTTCAGCGGATAGAAACTCCCCCTTGCGAACAGAGCCTCAAAGGAGAACCACTTCTTGTTTAGCTAAAGAAACTTCGGACCGTCAAGATCAAGGAGAGTCTTCTAACGATACGCATCGTGCAGAAGAGGAAGAGCCTTCAGAAGCGTCTACGGATTATAGCACGTTAACGCGCTTACTGAAGGAATTGTTTTCGGAAAAATTCCAAGCACCAGTCCTCTCTCTCCGCCATCGCAACTATCCTCATCCAAGACGAGAAAAGCTCCGGGTTTTGTTAGGATGGCTGCTTCGCTTTCTACTAAAAGAGCGTTGAAGAGGATGAATGATTGGATGGAATCAAGGAAGACGAAAGGAAAGACGTCCTTTGCGCTTCCTCCAGCTAAGCTAAACGGGAGAGCCGGTATATTGTATGAGACCGGAGAAGAAACAGGGTTGAGGCTTCCGTCGTCTGCGCAAGGTGACTTCTCAAACCTGGTCGAAGCACCAAGAAGATCTTACCTGTCCTCGGCTAAGGTTTCATGGACTATGCCGGAAATAGATCACCATCTAAAAGGACTGTACAGGACGTTGGAAGTATTCAACTTCCTAGATTGGTGCTTGGGAGCTTTAGGTCTGCAAGCTAAGAGCCCAGAATCATTGTCATTAGAAGAGTTATCGAGCGTCCTGTCATGCATGGACAAAGCGGTAAGGGATGGCTCGGATGAGTTAGCTGCCCACTTTACTACGGGAATATAAAGAAACGACAGTGCTTTTCTGCAGTTTTACTGCTAAAGCAGTTTCCCCTACGCAGAAAGACGGAGTTATTATTCGCCCCCTTTTCTTCCCATCTTTTTCCTGAAAATATGGTAAAGGATTTATCTGTGAACCTGAAAGAGAAAGCGACACAGGATTTGCTGTCTCAATCATCTAGACTTCCTGCGACACAATCATCTTCTCGAGTAGCTCAGTACCAAAGAAGAATTTTAAGCCCTTTCGTGGCAAAGCACCATCAAGAGCTGCTACACGAGGAAGGGGCTTTGCTAGAGGCAGAACCCCCACAAAGCAAAGAGGAAAGAAGTGACAACCTTGCCCTTCAGGCACCGGTGGGAGGGAGACTTTCTCTCTTCGCAGAGGCTTGGAGAGCAAGGGGGACGGACACCTGGTCCCTCAAGATTATAGAGAAGGGATACAAAATTCCCTTTCTCTCCATGCCTCCGTTGAGCATGAAGCCTATAGACCGGTGTCAAAGCACCAGCTTATCAGCCGCAGAAGCAACAGATTCTACTCGATTTATTAGATCAAATGATCGAGAAAAGAGCCGTAGAACGAGTGCTCTTGACAGATTCCCCAGGCTTCTACAACAGGTTATTCCTGGTTCCGAAGCAGTCTGGGGATGGAGGCCTGTCCTAGATGTCAGCAGTCTGAACCTTTTCGTGAAGAAAGAAAGCTTCAAAATGGAAACATCACAATCGGTCCTAGGGGCCTTGAGACCAGGGGATTGGATGGTGTCATTAGATCTCCAAGACGCTTACTTCCATGTCCCCATCCATCCCCAGTCCAGGAAGTTTCTCAGGTTCATTTTAAGAGGACAGGTCTTCCAGTTCAGAGCTCTATGCTTCGGACTGAGCACAGCTCCCATGATTTTCACTTTTCTCATGCGGAATGTGGCAAAGTGGCTTCACCTCTCGAAGATACGAGTCTCCCTTTACCTGGACGACTGGCTCATACGGTCGTCGTCGAGAGCAAGGTGTCTGGAGGACCTTCAGACTACGTTACTATTGTGGAAATCTTTAGGCCTCCTGATCATTACGAGAAGTCCCCATCTGACCCCAACACAGTCCATCGTGTATCTGGGGATTCAGATGGATTCAGTGGCTTTTCGGGCTTTTCCGTCGCTAGAACGTCAGCGGAAAGGCTTAGAAAAAGTGTCAGCCTTCCTGGAGAAGGAAACATGCTCGGCGAAGGAATGGATGAGTCTGCTGGGGACCATTTCTTCGCTGGAGAAGTTTGTTTCTCTAGGAGACTACATCTCAGGCCCCTACAGTTTTTTCTAACAGAAAATTGGCAGGGACAGACAAAACTTAGCGGAGAATTTGAGAATATCCCCGTTGGTCAAGAAACACCTAGAGTGGTGGCTCGATCCCACCAAGATGTCGAAAGGAGTGTCCCTCTGTCTTCAGAGCCCTGACCTTGTGTTATTTACAGACGCGTCTATGACAGGCTGGGGAGCAACTCTGGGAAAGGAGGAAGTGTCAGGCCTCTGGAGAAAAGAACAGAAGCCTTGGCACATCACCTCAAGGAGTTAGAGGCAATTCGCTTAGCACTTCTAGCCTTTCAGAACGAGTCATAGACGAGTTGTCCAGATCAACGCGGACAGCACCACGGCCCTTTCTTATATCAAGAAACAGGGGGGACACTCTCGTTCTCTCTACAAGATAGCGCCCCTCGAGTAGGTTTCCTTCACGTGGTGAGGGGGTAAGGGATTCCTGCCTTCACCGTCTGTGAAGGCCGGATCCTGACGGAACGCCTACAAACTTTTGGCAATAAATGGTGTGGACATTTCCACTTTCGTCTAATTTAACTACTAAGGTGAGTCTGAGAGGGATCGTTGGTTAGGAAGGGTTTGCATTTGAAGCTAATAGTGAGAGTTGTGGTGGAGTCACCACCTGATATGGTTTGGACCTGAGAGTAAGTAATGGGATTTTTCATTGCTATCTTGAGGGCGGAACCATCTCCGGGGACTGGCTCATCGGAATCCAGGGGGAGCTGGTTTTCTGGGGTGGGACTCCTGGCTTTTGTCCGGAAGCCCACCAATACGTTTGTGGTGGGGAGTTGATTCCCATTAGTGGAATCAGAGCTCCCAGCAGGCGGATTGGCTTATACCTGGGCCACCACAAACATATTGGTGCTATCCTGTATGGGTAGGGTATGGGGTGGACCATTGGGAGTCACTCTCACTAGTGCCATTGGTGGAGAAGTGTGAATACCTGAGTGACTCACGATACTTTCTTGATATAACCAAGTAGTAAGAGTTTTATTTTTTTTTTAGTAAACCAAATATGGATCCGGACTATGAACCTACATCCCCTGGGAAAATGGACTCACTGGCACCGTTGACGACTTCTGGCTCAAACAAAGACCATTC
Source organism: Macrobrachium nipponense (assembly GCF_015104395.2). NCBI lineage: Eukaryota > Metazoa > Arthropoda > Malacostraca > Decapoda > Palaemonidae > Macrobrachium > Macrobrachium nipponense. Next base: position 92,543,883 of record NC_087200.1, on the reverse strand, counting down.
TTTGAACCCCCCAGATGCCAATAATAGTAAAGTGACGCATTTGAAAGTTATACATATGAAAAATATTCCACTTCAGTGTAACTATGAAGATATCTCGACATCTTTGAACATGTTTGGCAATATAGCAGAGATTCGTATGAACTTTCTTGACACAGAAGGAAAATGGGAAGCTTGGATAACATTTGATAAACATGAAGATGCTTTTAAAGCAACCTGTAGTATTGATACCTTGAATGTATGTAACTCATTAGTTAAAGGAGCCTTGACGGATAAAGCCCCAAGAAACTTAGACATTTATAAACCTGAAGAATGGAATCCAATCAACTCCAATAGTAGCAACGTTGACAAAATAAGAGTCCCCCAACCTCCTAAATGGCTGGTAGTTAAAGCCAAGGAGGAGAACTTCAACTATTACAAGTTCAGTAGGTACCTACAGCAAAAAATAGGTGGCATAATGAGTGGTGACATTACTAGATTTGGTAAGAGCTCTGTACTTATTCATGCAAAATCTAAAACTCAGTCACAGATGACTAACAATGATGAAAGTTGATAACAACGATATAATAGAGAAATTAGTCCCTCACCTAAATTTTAGCTATGGAAGAGGTGTTGTTTTTGATAGAGATTTGTACGAGTTTACTGAAGAAGAAATTTTAGATATGTGTCCACCAACTGTATGGAAAGTGAAAAAGGTCCCAAATGGCAACATGATGATTTTTACTTTTGAAGACAGTAATGTACCATCTCATAATATAATAGAAAAATGAAAGAGTGCGAGTTAGACCTTTTCAACCAAAAGCATTACAGTGTTTTAATTGTTTTAAATTTGGTCATCCATCTAAAGTTTGTAAAAATAATAAGATGTGTAATAATTGCTCTGCCCTAGAACATGGCCCATGCTCAGATATACCTAAATGCATTAATTGTCAGCTAGAGCACAAATCAGTTGATAAAATATGTGAAGAATTTAAAGTTGAAACAGCAGCAGTTAATAAAGCATATACAGAGCACATCAGTATTGGACATGCAAGACGACTCTTGGGAAGAGCCAAGAGTTATTCTAAAGCCCTTACTACCACAAGGGCTCCACTTCAATCCATTACTCCTTCCTCATCCTCAATGAAGGATGCCTCAGCCCCTGTGGTTCAACAGTCCACCACTAGGGCTCCACTCCAATCTGCTGATCCTTCCTCATCCTCAATAAAGGATGCTTCTACTCCTGTGGCCCGACATACTGGGCCAAGTGCTCAGCCTAATAAGGTTAGAGCACAATCGGCAAAGACGGATAAAATAAACATTCCATATAACAAACTGGATATCTCCCTCAAACTCCCTCTACTCCACCTTCTGCATTACTCAGGCAGAATCTCTGCCTGATTTAATGGAATTAGAGGGAAAAAAACAAATGAAGAGGGTAAGAACACCCTCATCCTCTCCTCCATTAACTCCAACAAAATCCAAAACAAAAATCAATGAGCAAACTGGCGAAGAAAAAAAACATCGTCATAAAAAAATTTACAAGCAAAGCTTCCCATCCACTAAGCCAGTTCAAAAATGACCTTGGAATAGAGGACTAAACCCTAACCCCAAAAGCCTAGACACCTTCTCTTCAATTTTACAGTGGAATTGTCAGGGACTTCGTGCAAAATATGAGGAACTTAAAGTGTTACTCTATAAATACTCCCCTATTGCTGTATGTTTACAAGAAACAATGCTTGATGTCCACACACCTTGCCCTAGAGAGTATTATCATATAGAACACAATATAATTTGGAAGTGGGAAGACATGGAGGTTGCCTTATTTATGTTCGCAGGGACCTTCCTCATTTTCCAATCCCACTAAATACTCATTTACAGGCTGTTGCGGTTCAAATTCACCTAAGACGAAAATACACACTCTGTTCCCTTTATCTTCCACCAAACAATCCCATCACTCGAGAAGAACTAATTGATTTACTTCATCAGCTTCCACGACCATTTCTTCTCATGGGAGACTTAAATGGCAGATCCTTATGGGGAGATGTGACATCAAATCAAAAAGGGAATATTATAGCTTCCATAACTAAAGAAAATGAATATTTAGGACTTTTAAATAAATAACCGGAGAACCCACAACCTCATTACCATATCCAGACAGGGTACAGTCTCATGCTTAGGACCTTACAATATCTAGTTCCAATTGCACGGATGGATTTCAGATGGAAGACGAATGATGACTGGCAAAGCAGTGACCATGCTCCCATAATAATAAATTCCAATGATGACCCACCAAGTTCAAAGATCTCCACGGTGGAATGTTGAAAAAGCAGATTGGAACAAATTTCAAGAACTAAGCGAAATAGAAAGTGACGCAAATGACTTCCCAACGGCAGATGATGCAATCGATTTATTAAATGGGACATTCCATACAGCAGGTATACATTCTATACCAAAAACTACAGGTCTTTTCAGGCGACGCCCAGTCCCGTGGTGGTGTGAAGAGCTTACACTGTTACACCGAGTCACAAGAACATCACTTACACGTTATCGTAGACACCGAACTATAGCAAACATGATAATATACAAACAGAATAGAGCGCGTTTTCGAAAGGCAATGAAAACTGCTAGAAGGCAGTCATGGGCGTCATTTGTATCGTCCGATTAACCACCGAACACCTATCGGCAGTATATGGAAGAAATAAAAAAGATTGCTGGGAAATTTACTCCCAGTCCTCCCCCAGTACCTTAAAGTTAATGACAACCTCATCGCCGACGCAAAAGATGTAAGTGATAAACTCGCGATCATTTTGCCCAAGTTTCAAAAAATCTGACAGTTCCCCTGGATATCAATATAGAAGAAGAGAAGAACAACTGCGATTAGACTTTCCACAGATAAGATAGCCATATAATTTACCCTTGTTACAGAAAGGGAATTTGATGCTGCCCTGGCCATCAGCAATAACTTTCTTGCCCCTGGTCCTGGATGAAATTCCCTATCAAATGTTTAGGCATATTTAAAAAAATACAAAACTATTTATAATAAGTATAATTAACAGATTATGGCATGAAAGTAGCTACCCAGTCATATGGGAATTGGCTTTTCGGTACTTACCTTTGTTGTTAAACCATGGTAAAGACCCGCCATTTTCAGTTGGCTAGGTTACTCGACCAATAGCACTAACTTGCTGTTTATGCAAGTTGATGGAAAAAATGGTGAATACAAGATTTGTCTGGTATTTAGAGCATAATGTATTTTCTCACCCTCACAATGTGGATTAGAAAGATGCACTCGGCAGTAGATGTCCTACTGCAGCTGGAAACCTCCATATGTGAAGCATTTGCCTCCAAGCAACACCATATAACTATTTTTTTTTATATTGAGAAAGCGTATGATACTGCTTGGAGGCATGGCATTCTTAAGACAATTCATACCTGTGGTCTACGAGGAAAATTGCCCCTATTCATTAAAGCATTCTTGAAATGTAGATATTTTCAAGTTAAAGTGGGCAGCACATTATCAGATAGAAGATGCCAAGAAGAGGGTGTCCCACAAGGGAGTGTGCTTAGTGTCACACTTTTTGCGTTAGCAATAAATGGAGTCGCGTCTGTTATACCCAAGGATGTATTGAGTACCCTGTTCGTAGACGATCTTTCAATATCTGTTGCTGCATCACGAATGTCAGTTGCAGAAAGGAAATTACAATTGACAATAAATAAGATAGTAAACTGGGCTGAACAACAGGGATTTAAAATATCAGCCAGTAAGACCACTGTTATGCATTTTTGCCACCTTCGGGGAGTACACCCCGACCCAGACCTTTATCTGTACAACCATAGAATACCCTGTGTTGAAGAGGTACGCTTCCTAGGCCTCATATTCGACAAAAAACTCAATTGGTCTTCCCCATCTGAAACAATGTTAAACCAAGTGCCTTGAAGCTTTAAGTATTTTGAAAGTATTATCTAATACCCAACTGGGGTGCAGACAGTTATAAAGCTACACAAATCACTTATTATTTCAAAATACTTTATGGATGTGAAATATATTCTTCTGCTTCATCCAATCGTCTTGCAATCTTAGATTCAGTACATCATACCGGTATGCCTTGGCAACAGGTTGGCCTTTCGATCTTCTCCCCATCTTAAGTTTATTAAATTGATGCGGGAGAAATCCCACTAGAAGTTATATCGCCAATCATCAATTATCAGATATTGGTTTAGGGTTCAGAGAATCCCCAACTCTAAAGCCTTTGAAGCAATAAATAGAAATTGTTTCAACAACTTTTATGAAAATCATCCAAGATTCCTAAGCCTTTTAGTTTTAGAGTGAAAAAGATCTTGGAAAAAATGAATGTCAAGAAATCCTGTATGTCCAGTTAATTTACCAATTACCCCAGCATGGAAATTACCTGTAATTAAATTTTGTAAATATTTTAAAGGTATTAAAAGAGAAAAATCAGATACAGAAATCAGAGTATTATTTTTAGAACATGCTGCAGAGCACTCAGGCTCTACATTTGTTTTTACTGATGGCTCCAAACTGATGATGGAGTCGGATATGGAGTTTTTAGTGATGATTTTAGCCACAGAGGAGCACTACCCATCATAGCATCGAACTTCACAGCAGAACTGTATGGAATTTTAACAGCATTGGAACATATTGCAACCCTCCAGAATTCCACTAACATCACCATCTTTTGTGATTCCAAAAGTGGCATTTACAGGCACTTGAAATTTTCAATACTGATCATCCAATTACATTGAAAATCTCACAGTGGGTATTTCTACATCAGCGTAGAGGGATTACTATATCTTTTTGCTGGGTCCCAGCGCACGTAAATATATATGGAAATGAAAAAGCAGACCAACTAGCTAAATCAGCAGCAACCAATATGATACCAAGACCAATTGCTGTACCATATAGAGACTTTTTTCCTAGTATATCAAAGTTCATTGCAAGATTATGGGAACAGCAATGGAACAAAGCAGGACCAAATAAAATGAAAGAGTTGCCACACGTACCACCCTTGGAAAATATGAATCTATGCCTAGGAAATGGAAGTAACAATATGCCGCCTCCGTATAGGACATACAAGATTGACACATGGGTATCTCATGAGTGGTGAATACCAACCTTACTGTGATGACTGGTCTCGTCGCAATGACTATTAAGCATTTGCTAGTGAATGTCCTAGTCATCGGGAAACTGAGAGAGCAGCACTTTAAAGACAAAAGAGATAGAGATGGTAATTACAGTTTGACAAAGATTTTGGGTGAAGAAGCGCAGTATGATTATGAAGTGTTTTGTGGTTGAATTTTTAAAAGAAGTTGGAGTTTTTTAACGAAATTTAGGTATTTCGCTTTTATGTAGTGTGTAGTTTTTAGCTTTGTTTTTTAGAAAGAATGTATGGAAAACGTGAAATAAATGTATTTATTGCCTGTGTTGTGTTCTAGTATGAAAGAAGCCTTTGCCTCTGTGCAATTTTTTATTTAATCTTAATTCATTCATTATTATCCTATATGACCTGTTTGGTCCAAGCTCGTGGCTTTTTGCCTTGACCTTGCATTTTATCTAATCCTTTGGGCCAGCCCCATGGGAGCTGAAGGTCGGCTCGGTGGCCTGGTTAAAGTATTTTTTATAATAATAATAATAATTTAGCTTTGTGGTGTTTAATGCGTAAGTAGCATCTTTGCGCTAGCTATGTAATAACTGATGCGGAATTTTAAGAGTTTTTATGATGTGTGTGTGTGTGTGGATTTTTCCCAAATTGGTTGTCCAAATGGCTTCATTCGGCGTCAATGATCCTGGTAGTCACGACGCCAGATAATTATTAATTATTCATTCATTCATTCTACAAGATAGCGAGAGAAATCCTGTTATGGTCAGAGGAGAGGAACATAACTCTCCTGACAAGATTTGTTTCAGGGGTCCAGAATGTCAGAGCAGACATTTTAAGCCGTCGAAATCAATTGATTTCAACAGAATGGACTCTGACATAGAAGTCTGCCAACAGTTATGGAGACTATGGGGACGACCATAGTGGACCTCTTCGCGACTTCGAAAACGAAGAGACTGCCTCTTTACTGTTCACCGATCATCGACCCGGAAGCAGTAGCAGTAGACGCAATGCTTGGGACTGGACGGGGATGGATGTATACGCTTTCCCCCGTTCAAACTTCTGGGAGAAGTAACAAGGAGTTAGCAGCGTCGGAAGGAACAAGGATGACACTGGTCGCACCCTTCTGGCCAGCAAGCGAGTGGTTCACAGAGGTCATGTCCCTACTATGGACTTCCCAGAATCCTACCAGTAAGACCCGATCTTCTCAAACAGCCCCACTTCGAGAGATATCACCAAAACCCCGTTCGCTCTGAGTCTGACTGCATTCAGACTATCAAGAAACTGGCAAGAGCGAGGAGGGTTTCAGGAGAGGTGGCAAAAGCTATCGCCACCGACGAGAAGAGCTTCCTCTCAATCTGTCTACCAGTCTAAGTGGGCTGTTTTTAGAAGATGGTGTAGGAAAGAGGGCATTTCCTCCTCCAAGACCTCTGTGAGCCAAATCGCCGATTTCCTGTTACATCTTAGGAATGTAGACAAGTTGGCAGTATCAACAATTAGAGGATATAAGAGTATGCTGTCAACAGTCTTCCGTCATAGAGGCCTAGATTTGACGAATGATAGGGATCTTCACGATCTTCTGAGATCCTTCGAAACATCAAAGGTTCCACAGGTTAAAACACCTTCGTGGAATTTGGACATAGTTCTAAAATCTTTAATGGCGAGTCCCTTTGAACCTTTGCACGAGGTCTTCGCTGAAAGATTTAACGAAGAAGGCCCTCTTTCTAACCACCCTAGCCACTGCGAAGAGGGTGAGTGAGGTTCAAGCAATTAGCAAAAATGTTGGATTTAGGGGTGGACACAATGCAGTCTGTTCCTTGAGTCCTTCCTTTTTAGCTAAAAACGAAAATCCTTCCAACTCCCTGGCCTAAGAACTTTGATATCAAGGATTAACAGGGATTGTTGGTCGAGAGCCAGAAAGAGTCCTGTGTCCTGTCAGAGCTCTAAAATTCTATCTGGATAGAACAAAACAAATTAGAGGTCAATCGGACAATCTTTGGTGTTCTGTGAAAAGACCTGATTTACCTATGTCTAAGAACGCCTTAGCGTTCTTCTTTAGAAGCACCATCAGGGAGGCCCATTCGTCCTGCCCAGATAGTGATCTGAAACAATTCTGAAAGTCAATGCTCATGAAGTTAGAGCTGTCGCAACTTCGATGGCATTTCAGAAGAATATGGCGCTCAGCGATATTGTGAGCACCACCATTTTGGCGAAGCAACTCTGTGTTCGCTTCACACTACCTCAGGGATGTGAAAGTGACATATGAGAACTGCTTTTCGCTTGGACCATACATATCAGCAGATTCAGTTTTGGGTACGGGAAGTGGCACGAATCCTATCCTTTAGAAAATGGATAGGTGTGCTTTATTTTATGGTTGTTGGTTTTTGGTTGTAGGGTCGACCGCTAGAGGCGGACTTCCCTTTATTTTAGCCTTAAAAGTTTGGGGACTAACTTTGCTAGGCTAGTCAGGTGGTGGTTTTTTCTTTGCTCGCTGCCCTTAAAGTATGGTCAATATGGTCTAGACACATTGTGGTCACGCCCCCGTTGTCAGATCATCTAGATCTCACAGCTATACAGGTCACGTCCTTGCTGGAGACTCTAGTAAAGCAAAAAGCAGACTTTGGGTGACAGTAATCACGAAGTCAGCTACCGCCTAACAGGTAAGGAACCAAGATGTCTATCATCTGCATGTTGAAATGGTTTCCCAAAATCCTTTTATTCTGTCCCTCCCCACCTCCAATGGTGGGAATCGGCTATATATATATCTGACAGGTAAGTGTCATGAACAAAATGATATTGTTATGGATACAATAAAGTTTGTTCATACTTACCTGGCAGATATATATAATCAAGTACCCGCCCAGCCTCCCTCGGGGGACAATGACATTAAAAATCTGAATAGAAAATGGGAATGGTTCCTGACACCCGCCTCCCAGCGGCGGGAATGGGTACTAACCACCTGGCCGACCACTGCGTTTGCCGGGAGTTTTGAAATTCTGTCGGACTTCGGAGAATACAGCTATTTCTGGGCTCAGCTCGTGTCGCTGCGCGAAATATCCTTTAATCTATTATTTCTAGGGTAATGTACTAACATACCAGAGAATAAATAAAATAAAGAAAAGGTCATATAACTGACTCGCTCACCCTCCAAGAGGGTGTCGGTATGAACACTAGGCGAGTGAGACCACTACCACGAGCCAAATACCAATAGAAATCTCCCACAACAAAACCCTCCATGAGGAGAGGCCGACCCACAGAGTGAGCAGCTCGTACTACTACTACTCATCCCATGCTGCCGACTGCTGCGCCTCTGGTGGCCATCCTTTCAAGTTAGCGCACACGAGTCGGTTGTGATATTTTTCTCTCTGTGTTTTTTGTGCCCTTTCGTTGGATTTATCTATAATGGAGCGTGCAGCTATTGCAGCAGCTAAGTTAAGTACTCAGTAATTATGGTTACTTGATTCTTTTCGGCCCTCAGTCAGTATTTGCCGTTTTTTAGGTATAAATACGAACTCGGGGTCGGAAGCATGGCAGCATGGTTCTGCCGCGTGGTGGGTTCGTTCTCGGTCTCCCATACCTAGAACATCCCCTTATATATGTACGCTCTATATTAATTATCCGTTTTACTTAGGGTACTGTCTACTCAGGTTTGCCATGCATGCATGTCTTTTACCTTATGTAGGCTTCTTCTTTCCAGACCTAGTCCCGGCTCTTAGTATCGGCCTCTGACTAGCTTTTGAGTGGTAGACTTTCCTTCGGGTTAGTCGTACACTCCTGGATTTTTTCTCCTACTTTATTGTTTTCTTTCTTTTATTTTATTTATTCTATGTATTTTGTTATGGTTAGGTTAGTTAGGCGTCTGGCTTAGCCTAGGTCCTGGCTCATCGAGCCTATGCTACCGCTCATCAGTTAGGTTGCTTCCTATAGCATCTCTCTGATCAGCCGGTTTTGGCCCAGTGGGTCTCCATGCTACCGCTTTTCAGTTCAGTTGCTTCCCGATAGCATCTCTCTGATCAGTTGGTTGGTCCTAGGCTTAGTGTCTTATGTTAGTCTTACCGTCTCGTGTCACTACGCGATCACGAGACAGCCTAGACGCCTGCCCAGTCCCCTTCCCCCCTTCCTCTCCGCTCCCCCCTTCCATTGAGTCGGGGGAGGGTGGGTCGTCTGCCCACGGCTCGCTCCACATACCCGAGCATGCCTCCCTCTCCCCCCTCAGGCGGAGGGGCCAGGGAGGCGGGACAGACCCAGACTGGACGCGAGGTCTCTCCGGCTCATCGGTCCGGCCCGGTGGTAACTGGTGGATACTGGCCTTTCCCCCCATCCGTTGCTTCCTGGTCGCTCCGGTTATTTCGCTCGAGCCTGTATGTCTCCTCGCTCTTCCCGACCTTACTTGGACTCCTTTCCTGATCGGAGTCCTAGCATCTAGCGGGAAGATGTTAGTCCATCCAGTAGAGTGGACCGGAACATACAGTAGGTCCCTACTAACCTTACCGTATCGCTGAGTTACTACACTCCGCCACGCACTGGACTCGTTCCGGTTCGTTTGAGTTTTAGGTTTAAGTGTTATTAGATTAACTATAAGTTTATCTTAAGTACCTTAAACCTTCCCCCCCCCTTATGTCTTACCGGATATCTCCGGGATTATAGCCTATTCAGGCGATGCAGGGGGGGTTATGCCCCAAATTTTTTCCGAGCTCCGGCATGCAACGGAGTTCTTCTGTCCTTTAGCCTGTAAGTGTTATTCTTTAAGATACTCATGTGTCTTCCCACTTACAGGCCACCAACTGTGAGCATCCGGGATGCGCCGCCACACTTCAGGACCCATGTGGACACGAAGTTTGCCGGTCCCATGCTCCATGCGCGACTCTGCACGGGGACATCCAGGTCTGGTACCATGAGACGTGTACCTATGTTACGATCTGGTAGACGATCTGGGTGAGCTTTAGAAGGGGTGAGTATTCCATCTCCGCTTCTGTTTTTAGTGCTTAAGTTTTCATCATCCACTTTAACTTAAGGCATCTAAGTTTAAGTTATATTTTAAGTTTAGTTTTAAGTGATTCTTAAATCTAATCTTCGCCCTCTCTTCCAGGCGCCGGCAGTGAAAGATACCCGCTCTGGCAACCCTGCGGGCCTGGGTCGGCGGTTTTGGGAAGAACGCCGCAAGGGTATGCCCTACATCTTGGAGAAGCGGTTGGCGCTGTTTAATCTTCCCCGGAGGCAAGGCGACAGGATACGTCGACCCCAGTAGAGGCGGCCCCTACTATCGCCTTCATCCAACAACAGCTGGCTGCCTCATTAACCGACCAAGACCAGGATATCTCCACGGACGTCGCGACCTTAGATATTAATGTGGAACCTATGGTAGGTGTAGACGACCTGTTGGTCGAGGTAGGTATGGTGGACCCAAGGGTGGGTCACCCTTGGGTGTGACTGTTTTCTTCTACTCCTGCAACCTCTCCATCCTTCCAAGGCTTTACAGGCGATGAATATTGGAACTCCTCCTGACGCTTCGGTTAGACCTAAGGTCAAGGGTCAAGCAGTGAAATCCTTGACTAAGACGTCGTCGTCTTCTAAGAAGTCGACTTCGGCGTCTTCCTCCTCACGTAAGTCTCCGGCTGGCAATCCCGGAGCAGATAGGTCTAAAGCTTCTGGCTCCGGCTCTGAAGTCCTCGAGGAGTAAATCCTCTAGAGAGAGATCTCGCACCCCGGCAGAGTCACCAGTTCCGCTACCCTTAGTTCCGGTTCAGAGCCACCCCTCCACCTCCGCAGCAGCTCCAGCTCCGGCCTTGGGACTCCAATGCTGGCCTGTTGCAACAGGTGGGCGACCTGGTTGGGTCCTTAAAGAGTAGCATGGAACAAATGATCTCTCGTCTGTCGGATAGGATTACTTCCCAGGACTCCATTATAGCCGACTGAGAGAAGCCCCTCTAGCCTCTCCTTCACTTTCCAATACGAGTGGAACTCAGCTTCCTCCGTATGACTCACTACCTCCGTTCTCGATGAACAATCCATGGAGAGTAGCATCATACGCCCCCTTCCAAGACGGTCTCATCCTCCTACCGGAATTCGGAACTCGAAGGATAGAGGACTTCGAGTTCTTTCCGGAAGGCCTCCAACCTCCGTTCATAGGCTACGCAAGGCTTACAGCTTCAGCCATGGTTCGGATGAATAGGGTACCAAAGGAGACAGTCCTCTATTCAGAGACCAGGTGCAGAGAGAATGGCTCAGATGTTTAGAGGACATGGATTGTTCTAATACCAGGATACAACCTTTCAAGAGTCCCTTTACCATTTCACAATGGAGGAGAGTACCCCGCTCCCGTTCCTGACAAAGATCGCTAGTCTACCATCCCAGCGGCCCAGAAGGGGGAATCCATGCCTCAATTAAAAGGAAGCAGATCCCACATCTCCGTTGCTCCCCTCAGCCGAGAATTGTGGGAGGACTTGCCAAACACCTTCTCAGCTGGCAAACTCAAACCGGACTGTGTATGGAGCAGTTTGGTGAAAAAGCTACCCAGGCTCCCAGATAGCCTTATTCAGGCTGAATTTGACGCGAAATCGCGATTAGCCAGATCGATTACTCTATGACTATGTCCGAGTAGCAACCATAGCTTATGGCTCAGAACCGCTTTTTAAGCTCATGACCAAGCCCTGACTCAACGGTACAAAATCGGATATGTTTGAGTTTGCCACTGCTAGAACGAATTGTAGGAAGCATGTCCTGCAAGAGGCAACCATTATCGACATTGAGCCGAATAGGTTACTCTCGTCTAACATCTGGGAGCAGATCTCTTCCCCAGAAGCTATGGTGAAGGAAGTACAGTCAGAGGCTACGAGGCTAAACCAGAGCCTTAAGGACCGTTGGGGCCTTACGGCTAAGAGGAGACAAGACTTAACACCTAAAGTAAGGGACAGAGGAAACCTAGGCGTTTCCATCCTTACCAGAAAAAGCAGCCACGCTTTCCTCAGCAAGTTCCAACGGTGCCCTTAGTGCAAACTGCCCAACCTTCCACCTCTAAGGCTCAATCACAGCCAATTTATATGATATCCCCTCAGCCTCAGCCCTCCACCTCTTACGCCATCTCCCCAGCTTACAATCAAGCCTTCGAGAGTCAAGCTTCGCAGAAGTATGACCGCTCGGGTAAGGGAGGCAGAGGTAAGCGTTCCTTTCGTGGGAGAGGATCGGGAGGCCCCTTTAACAGGGGAAAGCACTTCAGAGGAGGCCGAGGCGGTTACCAGAACCAATGAAGAACTTCAGGTAGGAGGGAGGCTGTTTCACTTTCGCCACCGGTGGAACTTCAGCGAATGGGCTCAGAGCATAGTGTCAAAAGGCCTGGGTTGGAGCTGGTTGACGAACCCACCTCCATCCAGACCTTTCCCGTCAACTTCCTTCCAAGGAATTGACAGAGTACGCAGACGACCTCCTTCAGAAAGGAGCTATAGCGAGAGTCAAGAGATTAAAATTTCAAGGTCGCTTGTTCAGCGTGCCAAAGAAAGGCTCACAAAAAAGAAGGGTAATCTTAGACTTGTCCCGCTTAAACTTAGCCATCCGCTGCGACAAGTTCAAGATGCTCACGATCTCACAGTGCGGACCTTACTTCCCCGTGGGGCCGTCACCACCTCTATCGATCTTACAGCGCCCTACTATCATATCCTATTGCAAGACACTTCCGTCCATATCTGGGTTTCAAGATAGGAGACAGACATTCTCCTTCAAGGTAGTCCCCTTCGGACTCAACGTGGCACCCAGGGTGTTCACGAAACTAGCGGAAGTGGTAGTACAACAACTCAGATCGCAAGGGATTATGGTAGTAGCGTATCTCGACGATTGGTTGATCTGGGCTTCAACAGTCGAGGAATGCAACAGAGCTACACTGAAAGTGATTCAGTTCCTGGAATATCTAGGCTTCAAGATAAACAGGACCAAGTCAAGACTCACTCCAGAGTCAGACTTTCAGTGGCTGGGCATTCAATGGAATCTATCCTCCCATACTCTGTCGATTCCATCAACCAAAAGGAAAGAAATAGCGAAGTCAGTCAAGCAATTTCTAAGTCACAAACTGGCGTCAAGGAGAGCTCAGGAGAGGATCCTGGGTTCTCTCCAGTTTGCATCAGTGACGAACGTCTTAATGAAAGCCAAACTGAAAGACCTAACCAGATTTGGCGCTCACGAGCAAATGTCAGGTCCAGGGACAAACTATCCTCAGTCCCCTCTGATTCTAAAGAATCGACTTCGGCCGTGGGCGAAAGTCAAGAATTTGTCAGTGTCAGTACCCCTTCAGTTCCCTCCACCAGGGATTACCATCCACACAGACGCGTCCTTAAGCGGTTGGGGAGGGTATTCCCAGGTCCAAAAGGGTTCAAGGAACTTGGTCACTCAGTTCAGTCAGTTCCATATAAACGTACTGGAGGCAATGGCAGTGTTTCTTGACTCTAAAAAGGTTGCGCCCACCAAAGTACTCCCACATAAAGCTAGTTCTGGACAGCGCAGTGGTAGTACATTGTATAAACAGAGGAGGCTCCAAGTCACGTCATCTAAATCATGTCATGGTAGCCATCTTCTCCCTGGGCAGACAAGTTCAGTTGGCATCTCTCCACTCACATAGCTGGAGTGAGAAACGTCAATAGCAGACGCGTTATCCCGATCAGTACCTAGAGTCGGAATGGTCACTGGACAACAGTTCGTTCCAATGGATCCTCCCAAAGAGTCCCAGGGCTACAGGTGGATCTCTTCGCGTCAAGCGAATCACAAACTCCCCTGTTATGTTAGCCCCCCACCAACCTGGACCCTCTGGCTTAATGCCACGGACGCCCTGGCTCTAGACTGGAACAACTGGAAGAAGATTTATGTCTTCCCCCCAGTGAATCTTCTTATGAAAGTTTTAAACAAACTCAGGACGTTCAAGGGTCAAGTGGCTCTAGTAGCCCCAGACTGGCCGAAGAGCAATTGGTATCCCCTAATTCTGGAGCTGGGCCTTCGTCCTCTTCGGATCCCCAATCCCAGGCTCTCCCAGTCAGTACAAACGAAGACTGTGTTCGCTTCCTCAGGGATTCTCAAAACCCTAACTTATGGATTCATGAAGTTTGCGGCAAAAAGAGATGCGAATATTGACCCTCAGAATATTCTCTTCCTGGAATCCGATAAAAGGGATTCAACTTTGAGACAGTATGATGCTGCTGTCAAAAAGTTAGCAATCTTCCTGAGAATCTGATATTAGAATCATGACAGTTAATTCAGCTATATCCTTTTTCAGATCCTTATTGAAAAAGGTTTAGCAGCTAGCACGATTACGACAAACAAGTCAGCCTTGAAAAAGATATTTCATTTGGGTTCAACATAGACTTGACGGATTCCTACTTCTCGTCTATTCCTAAGGCATGTGCTAGACTTAGACCTTCTGTAAGGCCTACGTCAGTTTCATGGTTCTTAAACGATGTTCTAAAACTGGCTTCAGAAACCGATAATGACACATGCTCGTTTATAATGCTCTTAAGGAAAACACTGTTTTTATTAAGCTTAGCTTCAGGAGCAAGAATTTCAGAACTGTCGGCTTTGTCCAGAGATCCGGATCATATTCAATTCCTTCCCACAGGGAGGTACTACTTTCTCCGGAACGTAGCTTTTTAGCAAAGAATGAAGACCCTTTGATGAGGTGGGAACCTTGGAAGGTACTACCCCTTCCACAAGACGTATCTCTTTGCCCAGTTACAACTTTTA